>NC_141026.1:53160000-53307500 GCF_052040795.2 Danio rerio | reverse complement strand
GGCTTAATGTGTCTTCTGGCGTATGTCCTAACATTATGAACGAATATGTTTTGAGATACTGCCACTGAGCAGACCATCAGTTAATGATATTATATATGGGTCAAAGACAAAATGGGGTATTCAACCATTAAAACATTACAAATGTAATGCAGCTTTCAACTATCATTGATTGCTTGAATTGCAGAAGACCTTAACTAGAATGTCGTTCATTGTAATTCAATTTAACCCTCTCAAGGCAGTCGTTGCTGATTTGCAACAGTTAAAAAAATAGATTTTGCCTGTTTCTAAAATTTTATTTGAGCCTGAAAGGGTTAATTCAAATCAATTTGTAAAGCGCTTTTTACAATAATAGGATATATGCGGAGTGCTAGTGTTTCTTCCCATACTGACAAACTTCCGGTGAACGGTTAATGTGATTTTTAATTTTTTTCCCCCATTTTATACGGTTCCTTTTACAGCATTGATGTTGTAATGTAATTAAAATACAATCAGTTTAATAGACTTTGGCATTAATTTAATTGCTCAAGTGTAAAACAACACAAAAAGTTGTTTACTTGCACGCGCCCGTCAGAATCGGCAGGCTGGCGCAGAATCTCAATTGAATATACTGGGGTAAAATAAATGTTCATATTTTAAAGACATGGCAGGGAAAATTTTTACTTAATGCAGTGTTTCTTGTACAATCTGAGACCTACTTTATTTCGGATATCACTCAGTAGAGATCGCTGATTTTTAAAGAAAACAAACCTTAAACGTGTCGATTTTGCTATGGCATTTAGTTCACCGTAAGCGTTTAACCCAGGTTGCTGACAAATTAAAAGTCCTTTAGCATACTTCGGCATTTACCCTATTATTGTTTCAAAGCAGCTTTACTAAAGGATTGCATTACAATCATATTAAGTTAAAGTTACGATCAAATAGAAGTTATATACATAGTTAACTTGCTATTTTATTGCATATAGGTGATGTCTATGTGTACATGTTTAATTAAGTGTATGTGTTGTGCTGGAAGTCCTCGATGGTTGTGATCATGTCTTTATCTCTTTGTATAAGTTTTCTTCGAAGTCATGATTGGCATCATCTCTTTATATGAGTTGCCCTTGAGGACCTTGATGGTTGGGATCATCTCTTCATAGGTCTTGGATCACATCAATGGCGCAGCACAATCTCTAGAGTCCTCGGGATGAGTATTCCCAGGTGGAAATAGAAGACAAAGAAAATAATTAGCTCAGCTGCTGTTCATAGTGTATTTGAAAAAAAAAAAAAAATTAAACATTAATGCTGTTAAAGAAAGTAGAAGTTAGAAACAAATGTTTGAGCATTTTTAACAAAATATCTGGTGCATTAAGTCAGGAGGAATGTGTCCTGGAGGTGGTTGTCAAGCCCACTCACCAACATAGAGCATACTCATGCATCACACCGTTATTTGTTGCATTATGTTTAAGATTTACTAAAAATAAAGTTCTTTATTATAGTTTTGAACTAAGAGAGTGTGTCTGAGCTTCTGACATTATCAGGAAGGCTTTTCCAGAGTTTAGGGGCCATAAATGAGAAGGATCGACCTCCTTTAGTGGACTTTGCTATTCTTGGTACTACTTGGTACTACTTCCTGGAAGCCCTGAGTTTAGAGATCTTAAAGAGCGGGTTGGATTGTAGCATGACAGAATAATAATAATAATAATAATAGTAATAATTTGTTAAGCAGATAATCTTGTCAAGCATATTTAGAACTAGTATCAATTAATGACATGTTGAAAGATTATATTTAAGGATCACAGTGCAGCTCTGTTATACTAAATAATTGTCATTTTAAAGCTTGTATTTTGTCACTCTCCTTCAAACATTTAGTTTTTCCAGTCGAATCTCAGGAGGAAACGTAGCTATTTTAAAAAATGTTTTGTCAGTTTAGTGGCTGATTCATATGAGTATATATATATATATATATATATATATATATATATATATATATATATATATATATATATATATATATATTTATTTGGTTAAAGTAGGCGTGGCAACAACCCCATCTCTATGGGGGATGGTCAAATAGTAATAAAATGCATATGCAAATAATGTTGGTTTTACCCATTTATCAGCAATGAGAGCTTTTTTAAGTTAATAAATCTATATTTTTTGGAGTGTTGCTGCCTTTATGAATTTTTACTTTACTTTATGAACTCTTTGTTGCTTAGCTGAGCACCTATTTAGATTGATGTGATTTCTTCATTGATGCTGAAAGGTTAAAATGAACTTTCAGCTGTTTTATTATGATTAGAGTTTCATAGAGCTTGCTCCCAAATACGTCACATCTGTGTAATACACCGGGTGAGCTACCGAGCAAGTTTACCATATCAGTAAACCCATATGTTTGTTTATGTCATGACCAAAAATGTTATTAGAATTACAAATCATACCATATGGTAAAACCTTTTATGGTATTTGCCGTTATTATGCATAATAAGTCTTTATTAATCAATAATCTGCCTCTGTAATTGCAGTTTTTGTTAAAAGAGTTATATACAAGTGCATTTCTGGAATAGTGAGAGACATGCTTTTCCAATGAGCCTATGCTGAATTCTGTTCATGTAGTTCATTTCAGACTGTTCTGAAACCAGCTGACTTTTGTGGCAACCGAACAAATTCTCATTACCTTGCTAAGTGTTGAATAGCAGCCCTGTGGCACTTATTGGTAGTCAAAGGTGATTTTCAAAACACATTTTTAGCCATTTTCTCCTTTTAAACTGTCAGTTCAGATGGGATTTCGATAAATAAAAGAAATAGTTTGACCTAGACCTTTAAAACGAGAGATAAAGAAATGATATTTTCAATTCACACAACAATAAAACCACCTACTAGCTCCCGCGGATGCTGAGATGACCTCGTGTCCTTATGTAAAACAATTACAGTCTCAATAGGACTTTTGTCATGAATCATTAGACATCAGCACGGCAGCAGATGACATACATGCCTGTGTCTTACCTGAGAGAAAATATATGTTTGCTCAGTAATGGAGAACGTGGCCTTATCATTACCACGGAGAGGTTTTTGTAATGGATTTTCGACTTTTGAATAAAATGCAGTTGCTTGGAAAAAATGCAAGTGGACAGAATATCTTACAGTGATGAAATGGTAATGAAAGTTCACTCTCTTTAAAGGAACAGAGATGCACTATTTCCAAAGGTAAATCCCAGTTTTTATGTGCAACTTAGTGTTAGATATTAGATTTGTATAAAGCATTGAGATTTCAATTGATCACTTTCATTATAATAACATGTTAGAAAAGGTTTTTATGAATAAAGCTTTATTAAAGTGAACAATATACTTTATAGTTAAAAAAAAGCCAATGAGGCCGGGGAGGAAAAAGATAGCCGAGGAGATTTCTGTATCAGAATTGAGCAGGCTTATATATTGTCTTTCGCAGCACGTCAACTGGTCACGGTGCAGAGATGGTGAATAATGCACAGGGGGAGAGAGAGGGAGAGAGGAACTTTGTTTTTTTCTGTGATTCTGAAGTTGATTTGGTTTTGTGAGGCCTTGGTGGTTGTCAGTGGCAGGTTTTGGGAAACTCAAATATATTAATGTAAAACTTCAGTTTAAAGTTAGAGAAAGAAAATGAAATGTCATCAATTATTGTCTCATGTTGCAAATCAATATATTGTAGAATTAATGATGAGGGTGCGTAAATGAGATAATCGACCCTTTTCACAAGACATTTAATGGTTATTATAATCTTAAATCCTCTAAAGTTTTTTTAATGTTTAATTATTTTTTTAAAACTTAAGAACATTTATGAATGTATTATATCATATTTGCGTCAAATTACAAAAACAAATTAGTGCTTATGTGACTAATGCAAGGTCTAAGGGGCTGAGAGTAAATTAGACAGTGTACTTTCATCTGGCAGCCGTCGTCAGTGTCACACAGTTGTTTTCCTTTTTCTGAAAGTCTTGATAACACCATCACAGAGTTTTTTCTTTTATATTTTAGCAAATAGGGATGTAAAGTTATTTTTTTGTATTCTCTAATTCACTGCTCTTTAAGTTTACCCTTCCGCTACTGAGAAACCCGGAAATTATCATCATTTATGTTCGGACATGTGGACAAGCTGTATAAGCCCATAAAATACATATGGTTCATAAAAACTGAAAAAACTGTTGGATTTACATTTTTAAAACATTTTCCATTCATTTTTCGAATGAGACATTAAACCGAGGACCTGACTCTCTGTGGTCATTAAATATCCCATGGCACTACTCGTAAAGAGTAGTGGTGAACCCCGGTGTCCTGGCCAAATACCCTCTATCGGCCCTTACCAATCATGGCTTCCGAATCATGCCCATCCATTGAATTGGCTCTATCACTATTTTTCCACTCCACCAATAGCTGGTGTGTGGTGAGCGCACTGGCGCCGTTGTCCTGTGGCTTTCGTCACACCGTCCAAGTGGATACTGCACACTGGTGGTGTGGAGATACCCGCCATTGGCCATACACAATAAATGCGCTATATAAATACACATTACATTACATAAAAAAATGGAAATATATATATAAATATATATATATATATATATATATATATATATATATATATATATATATATATATATATATATATATATATATATATATATATATATATATATATATTTATTTATTTATTTATTTATTTATTTATTTATACAACAGTTATGTATGGTTCTTAAATATGATTGGCTGATAGCTGTGATATATTTAAGTAATGTCAGCACCCATAAAGCCTCTTTACCCTTTGTGTATTACTCCTCCCATATACAGCCAGCAAATTATAATACTACAGCAAAAGCAGACCAACCAGCAAAGCAGACACTACAGATTTCAAATTTAAAAGATGCTTGCTTAGCTGTTTAACTGTCAGCTTATGATTTGAATCCAAGGCAGAAGAAAATAGTTCCTCATACAAAAGGGTTTTTGAGATTATCCATGTTTGATTTAGTTTTTATATACACAATTATGCCGTCAAACTGTTGTATAAATGCTACGATATGGTACTGGTGGGGGCACTGAGGCACTCGGCCTGCAGCCTCGTGCCAACGCAGGCCTCCCACCAGGGCCGAAATACAGCCATATCGCACTGCTACTCGTGTGATATTGCTCATATATATATATATATATATATATATATATACGACTATTTAACACTTTACTTGTTTAATGTAGTGTTTGGACATGGGGACGCTACTGTATATAACTCCATAAAAATACATATGGTGTATATAAACTGCAAAAAAATATATATATATTTCTGGATTTACATTTATAAAACATTTTTCATAAAAATGGCAAGTAACAATAAAAATAAATGCTAAAATGGTATTTTCTTGAATGTTCTTAAAATAGTTTTTTTATTTAAATATTAATTTTTTTTTTTTCAGTCTGGCTTTACAGTTTGGCTCTACAACTTACAAAATGTCAACTAAATCTAAAAAAGTTTTGCTTCTCTTGATTTTCCCTCTTTTTTAAATTTTCATTTAATATTTCTATTATATACCGTTATCATAAGTTTTTTTGTTAGATAAGCTCCAGATTTGGCTTTAGTACTGACTAATCTAATGTACACACACACACATGCACGCGCACGCGCACGCAGGCTTGCACGCACACATGCACACACACACACCCACACACCCACACACACGTATGAGCACTGTTCAACACTTTACAGTAAGTTTTATACAATTTAATATTGCAATTTTATAAATCTCATTTGTTCTCAAATTAATATTCAAAATTATTTTATTTTTATATTAACATAACAAAAAAATTACGCAGTTTTTTGCACATTTGAGTGTTCAGTTTCACTTCATAAGATCTATATGTGTTTTAAGCGCCACAGGTGTGAATTTAGTTTTGCCTGTGTTTAATTAATTAATTATTAATAAATTAATTAATTAATTTAGACGCTTAAAATTCTAATATTGCAGCTGGAAAGGCATCCGCTGCGTAAAACATATGCTGGATAAGTTGGCGGTTCATTCCGCTGTAGCGACCCTAGATTAATAAAGGAACTAAGCCAAAAAGAAAATGAATGAATGAATAATTGAATGAATGAAAGTCCTAATAGACATTCATTTGTATTTTTACAATTTTCAAGGACCATAATTTCAGCTAAAATCGTCTTTATTATTCTACTGAAGAAAAGAAAAGAAAAATCTAAATGTAATAAATAATCAGAAAAACAACATTAGTACTTTGTTAGTTTGATAACAACTGTAGTTGAGTAATGGTTACTAATGAAACATTATTACTAGTATTTTAACAGCTTTGTGTTATGAGCAGAACAAATATTGCTATTCATAGAAATGCTGCATTTGATCAAACCTTATTGTTTCTTATCATCATATTATGCCCAAATTAAATGAATGTTGCATAGGTTTGGGTCAAAGTAAGACAATTTCAGGTGAGCTATGCCTTTAAGAGGATATGTCCACATGATGCTACAGAAATGACTGTGTGTGTGCATGCATAAGGCATTTCTACATCTGTTTCTGTAATGCGGTACTTCAGGTTTGGAGGCGCACAGTATTCCATCAGGAGCTGTAAATCCCTCTAGTGCCACGTTTGAGGCCCATCACACCCCATTTGCCAAACACAGAGACCGTCCGCCCCCCTGAGCAACATCAGAATACACTGTATGTCTGCTCGAGTTTTTGATGCTTGATCACACCCTCAGATTGCCCTCTGGGAGATGTTCTCTGAATTATAATACAGTTGGCATTCTGTATTTTGCATCGGCTGCAGTAGTTCCCCCTCTCACTCTGTGTCATCACAATCGCTTATCAAACCTGGCTTTCTGACTCGATGTGACTGAAGGGATTGAGCTTCTTAAAGACTTGAACTTCGAAGAACGTTACAAGTTCAAAATAACATAAGAGCTGTTGACAGCATCTGTAACATGCCATAGACAATTAACACAGAACTGTGATATATTAACTTTAATGACTGCAGTATGCTATTACAGGACAGCACTATGATGCTTCTATGATGAGGGTTTAAAAGTAGAAATGTTAAATGTATTTTTCCCATAAATGGTGGTTTGTTTGAGTTTTGAGTGGCCTAAATTATTTTAGAGGTCATGGGATTTTTGCAGATACGGTAGGTTTTTTTTAAATGTACTGTTAAGACAGAATCTGTTGCCTTTTTTTAGCTAGTTTTGAATACATTATTATTTTTTATTTTTTAACTTGCTGGTTTATTCAACAGTTAACAACATCTCTGAATGTAAGACACTCAAAGTTCAATGCAAAGAGAGACATTGGCTTTACAGAGTTAGCTCAGCAAAGCCTACAGCGAACAAATTTGAGGTCTACAAAAAATACATCTGGGTCAATGAAATTATAAATGCTTTAGGTTACTCCCATTCACCACGTGCATACACAACCCAAGCTCATTCTGGAAACATAGCCCCGCCGACGTTTCTGGAGACCGCAATTTACGTGACTGGAGGTATGTAAAGGCCGCGTTTAGTTTTTTTTCGAGCGAACGCTGCGGGGCGGTGTAGCGCCGCTCCGCTCCTCCTCTTAATGCTCGCTGGCTGACGGCTCGCCTCCGAGTGGAGGACCTTCCGGATGCAACCAGTTCGTCCGCTTAGCTCGCAGCATTACGTCGGCAGAGTGGAGACCTGGAGGAGGAGGAGCCGGCCGCGGGGACGACCGGGATCGAGTTCGGGGAAGAGCGGTTCCAGAAATCGGGTATGATTAAAAACAGAATCCAAAAAATAAGGACGAGAACGCGGCGAGATCCGAAAACGCGGTCGAAATCAAAGACGTGGGCTTGTGCTTTTTTTTTTCTAGACGGCTTTTGCAAACCGTCGCTTGAGTTTAGGGAAGGAACTAGCTCCCGCTAGGAACTAGCTCCTTAGGAGGAAGAGGTGGGCGGCCGGGTCGGCCGATTGGCCGCCCGCCCGGTCGATCGCTCAGTCGTTCAGCCAGTCGGTCTGACGGACGGTCGCTCCACAGCGGCCTCCAGCGGCTTTTCACACAAGAACAGCGCGGGCGCGAACGGCGCGAAAAAAGCGCGCACAGCGGCTTCTCGCGGATCCGCGAAAACAAAAACTGCTCGAATACGTACCTCCCAGGACGCGTTTTTTTTTTCCGCGGTTTTATTTGTTTAAATTGACCAATTGCTTGTAGGGGCACGACGTGGTGACGCAGAGCCGATCCGCGAATCACAGCACATTATGCTAGCCAACCAATCAGAGCCTCTTGAGGGCGGGCCTTTTAGAGAAACTTGGATATATCACGGTCGCTTTCATGTTAGCTGCATATAATCAAAGAAAGATATAAAAAAATAACAACAAGATTTTCTACAAGCACAGCATGAACACACATTGCTTTGCAACTTATAAACACAACCAAGCCTTAAAATACACTGTGGACCACCCCTCTAAGAATATGGAATCTTAAGTACCAAATAAATCTATCTCTTTTTAGCTATAATTAATTAACTTACCCAAAAACTACCAAAAAATTGTACAATAAAGTACAAAAACAATTTATAATTATTAAATATGTTGGAGTATATATATAAACTGCTCCAGTTTCCCCCACAAGTCCAAAAACATGCGCTATAGGTAAATTCGGTAAGCTAAAATTGTCCATAGTGTATGTTGTGTGTGAATGAGTTTGTATGGATGTTTCCCAGTGATTGGTTGCAGCTGGAAGGCCATCCACTGCATATAACATATGCTGGATAAGTAAGTGGTTCATTCTGCTGTGGGGACCCCACATTAAAATAAGGAATAAGCCAAAAATATAATAAATGAATGCATATATATATATATATATATAATTTATTTATTTATTTATTGTTTTTAATTTATTATTTTTTTATTTATTGTTTTTTTTTATTATTTATTTATTTATTTATTTTTATTTTTTGTGTTTGTCTCAGTATCAGGTGACATTATTGAAAGATTATTTGAAAGAAACTGTAATGAATGTTGTTGTAAATTTGTTTTGACTTGAACATAAGACCCGGCAGGGGGTAACCACTGAGTAGAAGCAAGGAGGAGAAGAAAAACACCCAGCATAAATAATAATTTCTGTTTTTGTTCAACAGAATAGGCCCAATCGGATCCTCACCGGAATCCAATTTCCTACAAATACTTTCGTTATTCATATCCTGCCCCTATATATTAACAAGAAATACTTCAAAACAGAATCGCAGCAGTCCCTCGGGATCATGGGAAATGTGGGTTTACCACAATTGTTGATTTCAAGCAAATTGGATTTAACTTACATCTGCGGTCCCGGATACAACACTAACAATAAACAAATCAATACGTTTACTGCAAGCGACAACTATAAAACGCTTTAATGTAAATACATCTGAGAGAACGAGAAGCCACATGGTTGGCAATCAGATCTTCTGTAGTCGCTCAAATTAAATATGTATATTTTTTGTGTTGTAAATTAAAACAAAGCGTTAGCAATTAAATAGCTGACATATTTATCAAACAATGAGAATTGTGAGCGTAATTGGTGCAAATAGTCACAGATATCTCACTCTAACACAAGACTGCTCTGGAGAGAAGGAAATAAATAAGAAATTTGAAATCATTTGAAAAAGCAGCCACTGTTTCAGGGGGGAAAATGTGATTTCTTTAATTAATTTGAGCTTCTTAGAGAGGGAAGACGAGGCGATTTGCTTGTTGGGATAGTAGCCCCCACTGGGCAACAACATATGGAGGCTGCATTTGGCTTTGGGTGGCGTTTAATGAACTTCTCATGATTATGAGATCCGATACCAAAAATAGCTCCCAAAAGACCTGAAGGAGGCCTGCATCTACAGGAGAAGCAGACTTGGTGGTGTAGCTCTAGGTTGTATCCCACTGTGATTCAGACTAGCAGCAGCACATTCACTCTTATCCGCTGACAGCCAGATGTTTATCATGACTTTTCCAGTCATATTTTCTTGTAGGCCTGGCTTTAGGCCATCTTTCCATTTTGAATATATACAATAATGGAAGTGTTGTAGAGAAATGAAGAGGGTGGCATTAATTACTCGTACATGAATAATGCAACTTTGCTTGTCAGATGAAGGCTTTCAGTAATCTCGGGGTCATTATTAGTTGCCTTTAAATGAGCTTGTTTGGCAGCATTTCTTTTCCCAAATTAGTGTGGAAATTCGGGCCTCTAGAGCTGTAATGTGCATGATGGAAGAATTAAGAATAGAGTTGCAACAGTACACAAACATTCTTTTTGATATGTCAGAGTTTGATTTAATTCACTAGAAGTGTATTTGTATAGTGCTTTACACAATAATTATAGTTACAAAGCAGCTTTATAAAAAGACTCAAGTGTAGTAATTCACATTATTACAACATAACGATCCAAATTAGAAAAAGTAACGCAGTTGTGCTTAGGTTGAACAGTTTATAAACATAGTTAACCTGCAGTTTTACAGTATATCGTCTTTCCAAAATGGTGATGTCTATGCGTATAATGCATGTTCAATGAAGTGCATTTGTGTATTAAGTGTTTGTGTTGTCTTCAAAATCTTTAGAGAGTGGGTATTATATATATATATATATATATATATATATATATATATATATATATATATATATATATATATATATATATATTAATTAAGTCATCATTAAAGTATAATGTAACTAATATGTATGCTGAACTAATGTATGTTTAGAGAAATGCTCTTTTCTAGAGTTCTTTTCAACAAGTTGTGGACACTGAATGACTCTTAAACTAAATGCAATGCTATGTGACATTGTTTATAAGCTGTTTCTTTTAGAGTTGTAACATTGACTGAGGGGGTTTATTAAGTTTGAGAGTTTATTCATGGTTAATTAGTGCTATATCTAATAGTGAAGAGGAATGAATATTGAGGAGTGAAAGTAAAAACATGATGAGTCTTTGACATCTGATGGTGGATTTTCAGTACATATTCCATCAAAGTTAATAAGAGCCTTATCTTCTTATTATCCTTATCTACTAATTATTCTGAATCAAATTTTGAACTATATATTGCTTTAATTTCGATATTGACTGTATTTGTAACTACATTCAGTACACTCAACAACTCAACACAAATATGGACAACAGAGGCTTTTTTGAAATACAGTTGAAACGAGAAGTTTTCACACACTGTATAAAAAGGCACATAACTATTAAAAAAAAAAGTCAGATGTTAATGTGACTAAACTTTTTCTCTTTTAGGTATGTTTGGATTGTTTATGATTTGTAATCAAATACATTTGCTTCACCTATCTATGTCTATATTGACTATTTTTATGTGGTCAGTTTGCTTGATAGCTCAGTTTGCATGGTGTTGTACTTAAGAGTGCCTGGGTTAAAGTTCAAGCTTCCACAGAAGATAAAAAAGCTATGTAAAATCAAGGTAAACTGCAAGCAAATGCAGTTTTCTAATTTTAGTTGCGTTTTCAGGGGTTTGCTACGTGATCTGTACAAGAAGCCCTAGCCTTTTTATGGATATGTTCAAGAAGGACATGTAACTTAAAATGTTTAACAAAACACACACTAAGTAGCAAATTTCAGATTCACAAAAAATTAGACAGCACCCTCTAGTAGATCTGTCATCTGAAATGTGCAACTAATTGTATTTAGAGCCATGTATTTTACGCTTTGCAAAAATGTAGCCTGAAGCATATATTTCCAATGAGCCTGGGTTGAATGTGGATCTCATTCATTCATTCGGTTATTTTCCTTCAGCTCACTCCATTATTTATCAGGAGTCACCATAGTGGAATGAACCTCCAACTATTCCAGAATATTTTTTACACATCGTATGCACTTCTAACTGCATCTAGCTACATTACGGCCAATTTAGTTCATCAAATTCACCTGTAGAACATGCCCTTGGACTGTGGAGGAAACCGAAGCGCCCGGAGGAAACCCACACCAATACGTGGAAAACATGCAAACTTCACATAGAAATGCCAACTGGCCCAGACAGAGTTTGAACCAGCGAACTTCTTGCTGTGAGACAACAGTGCTAACAAATGAGCCACCGTGCCACCATTTTGTTCAACTGTTAATGATAATATTTTGTTCAAATGCTTTTAAAATAGCTTAGGTATATCTTGACTCCATCAGATACCATTTTTATTCATTAGATAAATTGTGAAATCACTCTTATGGGTTGTCGGTTAAGCATTGAAGAATGCATTTTGCTTTTACCTTTTACCCCAAATTAATCAAGTAACATCTTTAGTCTTTCTTTATTTATATTTATCTCTATTTCCACATCATTCCCTCCCTGCATGACTATATTTGGAGCCGTCAACCAGATGCACCGTGGGCTTCCGTGCGCCACATTCTGAAATGAGACGTGAGCGAGCAGGTACATAAGCTGCCAATGACAATGTCAGATTCCCAGCATGCAAAAAGCGAGGAATCATTAATAACCATCCCAGGCAGTCTCGGCGCTCGGGTGCCGCGTTCACCACAACACATTAAAAAAGTAACGATGATTTATTCGTCAACTCTTCTGTGGATTGTTTCCAGGCAACCTGTCGTAAACGTAATGATCTGGGCTTGATAAAAGGACTGGAAGGAGACTTAAAAGGGAATGGCGGACGAGCGTGGGGGGCTGCAACTGGAGAGTTTTGCTGCGCTGTCAGGTTTTTTTGTGTCTAGAAAAGTGAAATGTATTCACAGAGGACGCTGTTTCGTAAGACGCATCGGCTGGTGTTCTCTTTCATTTTAATGGTGCGTTTTGTTCGTGCACTTGCTGCTGCCTGAACCGACCTTTTGTTTAAAGATCAACAGATCTGTGCGGGGATTAGAAAGCTCGTTCTCCAAATGACTGAAAGCAAGTGTAGATGCTTTATTTTGAGGGGAATGGCTGCTTCAAGAGCCTGTTTGACTGGAGAGCTGGGAAACAATGTGATGGAAGAGTTTTGAAGGGGAAAAGCGAGCTCCCTTTGGAGCTGTCACCTTGTCTTGACGTGCATGGCTGCAGATGGCATGCTGACCAGAGGAGGCTGACAGGTGGAGCTGCCCCCCCCCACCCCCCTCTATTTAGGCTTCCAGAAACACCTCCCAAAAACACAACGCTGGCTGGGCACAACCATCAAAGTGTGTCCAAAAAAAACGACACACCGTCTGACTGGAGGAGGGAAACAAAGAGATGTGAAAGTTTCTCTGATTTTAAATGGAATGCGGTGCAAATGAATTTATGTTTGGCGTTGGCTTGTCACACATTTCAAAACAAACGTAATTTGATTATTAATGCTGCACTGTAAACTGTTTCAAACCACTTCAGCGTGAAAACCTTTCATTTCTGCATTAAAGTACTGTGCAAAATCAGTGGGGAACCCAAATACAGTGGCATTCAAACACTCATTTATACACCGTAAGAAGCAATAAGTAGACTTTACTTAAAAAACATGAGTAGACCCATTGCTTTTAAATCAATTAGTTGACTTTACTAAGCAAAAAGGGGTAACAATTTTAAGTAATTATTCACACCATTTACTACTGACTTATTATCTGCCTAATATTATTAACTTATTAACTGTTTATTAGCACTTATAAAGTAGGATCTTATTTTACATCTCTAATCCTACTCAATACCTAAACCAAACCACTACCTTACTAACTATTAATAAGCAGGTAATTAGTACTTTAGTTTAGTTTCTAAAATCTTAGTTAATGGTTTGTTATCGGTGTGAATTGTACATTCAAATAAAGTGTGACCGAAAAAGAGAGCCAACTACTGCCTTAATAAAATGTTAAGTAAACGAACTACAGTATGTGCACTGTGTATGCTAATTAAGTCAACATAGGCTCATTCTGAAAACGTAGCCCTAAATACATTTCTGAAGATCTTGAATTATTTATCCAGAAGTATGTACGGCTGCATTTCGTCTTTAAAACAAATGCTACAGGGCGGTATGACGCTGTTCCTTTTTGTGCTTACCAGCTGACTGCTTACCTCTGTGTGGACCAGTTTGTCCAGTTAGTTCGCCATGTACGTCAGCAGACTTGAGATGCAGAGAAGAGTTGACCACTATGACAGGGTTTGATTTCAGTGAAGAACGGTTCCAGAAAGCGCGTAAGACAAAAACAGAATTCAAAAAAATAAAATAAACAAGTAAATAGCAGAGTAAGAATAAGGTGAAATCTAACATGGTAAAAATCAGGCGAGGGGTTTTCTTTTTCTGAATTGCTTTTAAAAACTGTCGGTTGGGTTTAGGGACGTGGATATGCAGGTTAATCGGTGCTTTTGAAAACACTTATTGGTTGGGTTTAGGGAAGGAGGAGGGTGGGTCCGTTGATTGGTCACTCATTCAGTCAGTTATTCAGTCAGTCGACAGCAGTCTCTGGTGCATTTACGTGAGAACAGCAGGCGCAAATTGCACTCGCAGGAGATATTTGAGATCTCAAAAAGCGTACACAGCAACCTTTGGTGGATTTGCGAAAGCAAAAACTACAAAAAAACGTAGCTCCTGGAATGTATCCTCTTTAGAACTTTATATAGAGTTACGTTTTCAGAATAAGCCTGGGTTGAATTAAGTTGTCATCTTTATATTTCCGAATTACAACAGGTATTGTTGTCAACTTGTCTTTTTTTGGGCAACAAGTTTACTCACTTTTTAAGTAAACAATCTAATTTATTTTTATAGTGTATACAGTATGCATTACCAGGCATACAAACCAAGGCTGCATTTTTAATCAAACATAAAATATCGTGTAAATTTTGTTCAACTGTTTCTGTTAATATGTTAACGTGCCATTTATTAATGTGATTACTAGTTAGTTAGTACTTGTTCATACTCATTGCAGTATAATATCAGCACCAATATATCTTTTTAATTGTTAATTTAACAATATTATGTTTCAAAACTAATAAGTAATTTGGCAAAACTAATGACATTAGTCACTGTGTCTACATGTGAAATTTCACCCTCTTTTAAGTAGGTACTGATTTTGAATAAGTAATTACTTCATAACTACTAAAAAAAGTATGCTTTATATACATTTATTTTGAAAGAAATCCAATAGTAATGGTATCCTAAGTTAGGGGTTCCCAATCTTTTCAGCCCGTGACCCCAAAAATGACAATGCCAGTGACTCGCAACCCCCAATATCCTCTGAGGTGGTTATAAATACAGAAACCTTGCATGCAAAGGCGCACACACACCAATAGACCCAAGTCTATTCTTCGTCTACTTTTTGAAAGTATGTAAGTGCTGTACATGGGCCAGAAAGTTTAGCCTGGTGTTATAGAATCAATCTGCTGCATCTGACGCTATTGCTGTGTATTTAATATAATGTAATTACCCCAGGAGTCGCAATCCAATAGAACTAGTAACTATAAGCTACTATAGTAACTATATAGTATATAGTAACTATAAACGACTGTTTGTTCTCTTCAGTAGGTTATGAATAAAACATGTTAAATCTTATAGCTTAATAAAAATAAATAGATTTTTGGAAATCACCAGGCGACCCCCCTTCATTGTCCCGCGACCCCTCAGGGGGTCCCAACTCCCACTTTGAGAACCACTGTCCCAAGTAATGCATTTTAGATTTGCAAAAATATACAAAGCGACCTCTAGTGGATTTATTATTTGAAACATGCAATGAAATGTACTCCGAGAAACATGGTTTAGCAAAAATGCAGTCAGAGGAATATATTTTTAATAAGCCTAGATTGAAG
Source organism: Danio rerio (assembly GCF_052040795.2). NCBI lineage: Eukaryota > Metazoa > Chordata > Actinopteri > Cypriniformes > Danionidae > Danio > Danio rerio. Next base: position 53,291,813 of record NC_141026.1, on the reverse strand, counting down.
AAATTCCATTTTGTCAGTTATGTTGCTTTACTTCCATTCACAATTATTTTTTCATGGCCTCAAAGGATAGTAAAGATTGTTTTTAATATGATATAGGTCATAATAGGAGACTTTGCCTACTCTAATACATGTATGGGTGCTTTCACACCTGGCTTATTTAGTTCGATTGAATCGCACTAGAGTTAGTTTTCCCTTTTGGAGCGGTTCGTTTGGGCTGGTAAGATTGCATCAGTTGTACTCGAGTGCGCACCAAAAGCAGACCAAATAAGCGTACCGAGGCCTGCTTGAAGAGATGGTATTAAACTAAACATTTCGTATGTAATAATTAATAATATAATAATTAATAATAATTAATAATAATAATTAAATAAATTAATTAAATTTAATTAAATAATAATAATAATAATTAATAATATAATAATCAATTAATAATTAATAATGTAATTTCGTACATAATAGAGGCATTACCTGATGGATCGTTGGTTATATTTCCTCAAGATGACCATGTCGCAGTTTAGCTAAATAAATTCAAGCAACCTCCTGAAGTGACGAGCGATGCATTAAACACTGTTTTCCAGCTGCAGCTGCGCTTCATTCTCGAAATGTATAGTTTGTCTAAAGCAGGGATACAATCAGTCAGCGCAGTCGACCCTCCAGAGTAAAAACGACATTTTGTGTCTGTCGGTTTTGTTTACTTTCGGGAGTCCATTGGCATTTTCTCGCACATGAATTCTAACCAATCAATAAGCAGTTTAGGAAATACGTTCAACAACATCTGGCCAATGATAGATGTGGATTTTGTCAGATGACTGCATTTTGATTCATTTCAACTGGTTCGGACCAAAGCCAGCTGTGTGGTGTGAAAACGACCCAAAGACGGCAGAAAATGCAACTTGGTCCAGACCAAATGAAGCGAACTACAGATGTAAAAGCACCCTATGAGAACTGTAAATATGGGCAGTTCTTTTACTATGTGCTGTATTCTCATACTCATCCTAGTCACTTGTTCATTGCATCACATTCAGGACATACAACTGTAGTTTCTAATCTAATGTTTACTGAATTAATGTAATGTTTACTGAATAATAATATGATCAATGTAGTTTAAGTTGATTGTACTTTTTTAAATATTTCAAACACTCTTAAGCAAAAGAAAATAAAGCTGCTCTGTTTCACCACATTGTTGTATAATTTCCTGCTGTAATGATCCCACAAAATCTCTGTAATTTTTTTTTCTCTAACACATTCAAAAAGCTCTGAGTTAACATCACAGATCTGCAGTCTACTGAGGCGTCCGGGTCCTCTGAGGCTCAGGCTGCTCCGAGTGACTTCATAATTCACGCATGGCAATGTGCTCCTTGGCCTTTTCCAGTTGAGGTCATCTGGGACAGAAAGGTCTTCCTCTCTCGCTAGGAGGGGAATAACAATGTTGTAACCTTTTTCAGGATTTGATTGAGTGGTCAATTAAAATGTATATCATGTGCTGTAACTTCATACTGGCACCATTGCAACTGAAGTCTCTGCCAACATTATTTCCTCTGAAATAATTATAACTAATGAGACGCTTGCTCAAATGTTAAAATTTGCACTTTTATGCTCAAACGTCTCTGATTGAACACTGTGGACGTTATTGGTTTGTTTAAAAATTTATATAAAGCTTTTCCAAAGTAAAATACTATAATACTAAGTTTACATTACACCCCAAAAATACTTTTGCTGCTTGTTCAAATTACTTATTTAAAATGAATTGAATCATTACACATGTAAAATTGTCTTGGGACAACCTAGTTATTTCATGTTGAATCCACTTTAAATTGAAAAAAAAAATTAAGTTAACTTAAGCGATTTGTATTGGGATAACACAAAGGAATCCAGTATTTTTTTTTTTTTTTTACAGTGAATAACATTAACTAGTTTTTGTAAAATATGCAATTGAGTTCTGAAAAATATTAGCGTTCTACAAATAAAGACTCAAATTTAAACACCCAAATTTATCTGAATCTTAATGCATATAGCTGCTGCTTTAAAGAAGATTTATTCATTTATTTATTTTCCTTAGTCCCTTATTTATCAGGGGTCGCCACAGCGGAATGAACTGCCAACTATTGCAGCATATGTTTTACCATGCCTATTTACCTGTTTACCTTTACCTATTCCACCATGCTGCCCTTTAGATTAGATTTTAGATTAGATTCATCTGTATTGTCATTACACATGTACAAGTAAATTAGATGTAAAGACGTATATCTTTTGTGAGGATTTTACCCGAATTTGACCTAATCAAACATCTCAACCCAACCCTAAACAATCAAATATGTTTAGTGCATTCTGATATACTGTATAATGCACATTTTTTTGAAACGGTCCCAATCCCAATTCTACACCTTAGCCCTTTGCCTTACCCTATTCACGTGAAAGGGTAGGGGAGTTCTAATACTCTTTAGCTTGAAAGTGTAGGGCTAAGGGGAAGGGGTAGATGACCCTTCAAACAGAGAATTTTTAGGACCACACTAGAAACCAAGGGGGAAGAAAATTTTTCAGAATACACCATCTACAACGGCAGCATGGTTGCACACGAAAGTCAGGAGATGCACAAATTAGTGTTTTTTTTTCCATCATTACCACTTCATAACCGCGTTTGTGTTTTACCGTCATGCTTAAAAAAAAAAAAATCTAAAATAAAAATTTTGATATCTATAATCTCTAATAACTCCTGTATAGCAGTTCTGTCACAACATTCTGTCACTCGATGACACTCGAATACCCTGTCACAAAAATCTAGCGGCTGGGAATGACCTTTTTACAGTGTCTGCTCTAATGTTAATATTGTTTTGGTGTGTTTACATTAATATGGTCACAGTGTATATGCACAGTACAGTTATGATCTTATTGCCACATTATATAGTGATGATAACATAATATATGCCTTCAGTGAATTCCTGAAGATAAATACTAAAAAATAACACAATTGTAATAACTACAGCAGTCGTCATAGTCAATCTTATATGAAGAAAGAAATCGCGACGACATATGATGACGTGTACAGGTGCTGTAGTGAGTCTGTAGTCCCATTTCTAAGGGGTAATATTTGATGCTCTTCCTCTTCACACTCCGTTTCAAGGGCCAAGGGCAGGGGAAGGGGTAGGGTTACAAAAATAGAATTGGGATTGGGCCTAAAAATGCATAGACATTTCATACTGAGTACAATACATGTGCCATTTTTTCAGTAATAGTACATGTTGTGTCATAAGCTGATATGCAAATGTAATGCAGTTGATTAAACCATAAAGCATCTTTGTTAATTATTCTGTCTTTTCTCTAAGTATTTACTAAGCAGATCATGCACACATGAATATTTTATTGCTAATTATAATGTCTTTCTAAAGTAAAGGTAAAAACATTTATTATATGCAGCACAGGCCCATTGTGAAAACGTACCCCAATATACAATTCTGGAGAGTTTGAATTATGAAGCCACAGCTATGTATGGCTGCATTGCGTCTTTAAAATGAACAAAGCGGTATGATACTGCCGATGGATGGCTTCTGTTTCTTTTTGCACCACCAGCTGACTAATTACCTTTGTGTGGATGGCTTTTTTACTGTTACCAAATACATTGGTGGACTTGAGACACAGAAAGGTGTTGACCGCGAAGGTTCAATTCTGACAAAGAACGGTTCTAGAAAGCAGGAAAAACAAAAGGTAAAAAAATAACTAAATAAGTAAATAACAGGGTGAGAATGTCGTAAGATCTGAAAACATGGTAAAAATGAGGCAGCCGTGGTCACTGTCCATTGTCAGCCATTGTCGGTTGGGTTTAGGGAAGAGGGTGATCGGGTGCTTTAAAAAACACTATTGGTTGGGTTTAGGTAAGGGGGTGTGTGGGGTGATCCGTCGATCAGTCAGTCAAAAGCAGCCTCTGGTGGATTTACGCGAGAATAGCAGGCGTGAATGGTATTCGCAAGAGAAATTTGAGATCTGAAAAAGCATACACAGCGTCCTCTGGTGGATTTGCAAAAATAAAAACTGCTAAAAAAGTTAGCTCCTTGGACGTATTTCGCACTTTACAGAATGTATATGGGGTACATATCCATAGTGAGCCAGAGTTAATTATATGATGGTAGCAATAAATTGTAAAATAAATTTAATATGCAAAAAAAATTGTTCATGCATATTATTATTATTATTATTATTATTATTATTATTATTATTATTATTATTATTATTATGTTTATTATTACTATTATTATTTGTATTATTATTATATGTATTATTATTTTTATTATGTATATAATAATAATAATAATAATAATTATTATTATTATTATTATCGTTGTTGTTGTTGTTGTTGTTATTATTAATATATTTTTTATTATGTGTATTATTACTATTATTATTATTATTATTATTACTATTAGTATTATTTTTTTCATTAATTGTTTGCTTTTTTAATAATAATTTTATATTATATGTTTCATAATAATTCAGCTGCTTACTCCCTGAAAGGGCCAGAGAACATTTTAATGTGGACAAAAAGGAGCAAAGAAGCGAAGAGCATTAAATAAAAAAATTAAAAAATCTATGCAAAATCTTGTCGAATTGCATTGCGATTGTTCGCTTTCTTGGCCTGCATGTACAACTATGCTTGTTACTCCAGCAATCCTCACATTAGCACACCAGCATTCACCATGCAAGCACTTGTACGTCTCTTTTGATTCCTGCTCCAACCTTTTCTGTTTCAAACGCTCTCCAAGTCTCTTCACAATTGCCCCTCACGGCCCCCCTCCTACAACAGATTGCTTACAAGCACTCCCAGTTTTTCCGCAATATCCCGAAAGCTCCCGCAGAGTTCATGAATATAAGCACTATTCCCCTACACTCTTATCCAACTCCCAGCGATCTGCTCTCCTCAGTGCCGCCCGCCGTTTGATATATCATGATCCTCGTTGCATGAAGTCATTATGGCAGGACGTGGAGAAAGAGAGAGAGACACTTTGCACTGTTTTGCTCTTGGAAGGTTTAAATGATTGGAATCCTGGAGCTTATGATTGACTAGGGAAGAGGGAAGGGTGATTGCTTTTTTCCCTGTCCGGCACCCGCTTGAAGCCTGAACAATAACAAGACGGGCTTGGAGTCATCTTTTGGGAATGTAGTGTGTGAGGGTGGCTCATGGCTTTTCATTTTGTTACTTTGTTTGTGTGTGTGTTTATTTTTTATTGAAACAATGTAGTGTATCTCTCTGCTCAGTGTTCTTTTTTTTAACCTGTTTATGTCCAGGAGCTGCCAGCGAACAAATGTAAAAGTGGCTATTTTGACTTATGCCAATTGTAATGATCATCTGAATAGAAGCTTTTTGAGTTGACATTGCTGTGGATTAATACATATGTAGGATGCTTTACTATTTTCTATTTGTACAAATAGTTTAGATTAGTTTAAAACTGGAACTAATCTAACTAAGAACTTACTAACTCTAACTAGATCATGGTGCAAAAATCTGTACACTCAAATGAATATTAATGCACTCAAAAAATGACTTTTGCTGCTTGTTCAAACTACTCATTTGATGTGAGTTGAAACCAACACAAGTTTTTTGGGGTACAACTTAATTGTTTTATGTTCAATTCACTTAAATTAGTCAAAACAATTAAGTTAACCTAATCAATTTGTGCTAGGGCAATATAAAGTAATTGTGTTGAACCCAGTATTTTTTACAGTGTGCATTCATTTTTCTGCGGCTCAGTCCCTTATTTGTTAGGGGTCACCACAGCGGAACTAACCGCCAACTATTCTAGCATATATTTTACATAAAATATATATATTTATATTTTATGAATTTCTAATAACTGATTTATTTGATCTTTGGCATGATGGCAGTACATAATATTTTACTAGATATTTTTAAGCTTAAAGTGACATTTAAATGCTTAAGTAGGTTATAAGGATGTTTTTTTTTCTGTAGACAGTTGAAAAAAAATGTCTTAAGCGGGCTAATAATATAATATTGACCATAAAATGTTTCTAAAGGAATTAAAACTGCTTTTATTCTAGCCAAAATAAAACAAACAATACTTTCTCCTGAAGAAAAAAATATTATAGGAAATACTGTGAATGTAACGTTGAATGGTGGGGTACAGCGGGTTGAGAATCTAAGTGCAGTGTCTTTATTAACAAGAGTAGTCCGGCAGGTAATGGTCACAAGCAGGAGCAAACAGTTACATAAAAGGCAATCCAAAAGAGTGGTCATGTCACAGGCAAAGAGATCAGTACAAGCGGTTAACAGCATAAATCAATAAACAAAACAAGGGTCAGGAAACACGGCACGGAAAAACAAGACAAGCAAATGCTTCATAATGCTGCAGGTTAACAAGACTAAACATAGTCAGGGCCGGCGCGTCCATAGAGGCGACCTAGGCGGCTGCCTAGGGCGGCAGAATACAGAGGGTGGCGTCCCCGACACAACCCTCACCTCTCCCGCCCTCAGTTATATCCGCGTCTAGGGCGGCATCCACGACACGACCCTCACCACCCGCGCCCTCAGTTATATCCGCATCTAGGGCGGCGCCCGCGACACGACCCGCACCACCCGCGCACCAGGTTATGTCCGCGTCTAGGGCGGCAGAATAGGGAGGGCGGCGGTTCCTAGAGCGGCAGTTCAGCTTGCTCCGGCCCTGAACATAGTGAGTCAGATGCATATTTATAGTCCTTAATAATAAGCTTTCAGCTGTGTGTGAGTAAGCAGAGGAATCAGGAACTGGTGTGTGTGTGTGTGTGAGGTGCATAATGGTATTTGTAGTCCAGTTCAGTATTTCTCCAGCGATCAGCAAGGATTAGATCGCTGGTGATCATGACAGTGAAAATGGCCCTCCTCTTTAAAGCATTATTTGAGAAATATCTGAAAAAGAAAAAGAAATTACAGGATGGCTCAAAATTTGACTTCAGCTGGATGAGAAGCTTCAATATAATGTCAGTTGTCCTCAATGATTGTGACTACTACAGCCGTAAGATATTCTTTGGATGCTAGTGCAACCCAACGTGAATGTCGAGTCCCAGCATGATTCTCAAACTCTTGTTTCATGCTGCGCAGAGTACAACAATTGCACTTTTATACGCGTCATCTAATTAAAGGGAGAAGTTTTGAAAGTTGCATCCAGAGTTAAATGCTAAGTATTGTTTACCGCAGCAACAAAAAAGAGACAGTAATTAAAAAACACTCTGGAGAGAAACGACCCAACATCTGTTCCCAGTGTTAATCTAATTGATTTGAGTCTTGTCACCACATGGGGCAACTCAAGTCTTTGGGAGACTTTGGGTATATCAAATACTATAAATGAATTAAGAGCACAAGATGCAAACTTCCTGTCCACATCCAATATTCTTTAATTGCGTTATGTGCTGTGAAGACTTTTTATTATTATTATTTGCAGTGACTATAGCTGTATGATCAGCTTTTTAATTTAATTTAATTTAATTTTTTATTATTTTCATTTTATTTTTTATTTTATTTTTTTATTTCATTTTTTATTTAATTTTATAATTTTTTAAATTTAATTTAATTTTATTATTTTTTATTATTTAATTTTATTTAATTTTATTATCTATATAATTTAAAAAACATCAAACTATAACTATAAACTATTTAGTTTAGTATTTAAATGTGTTATTGTTTTTTATTTTATACAAATTTATTTTATTTGTTTAAATTTATACAGTTTTATTAATTTTAATTATTATTTTTTACTTATTTGCTTTATTTACTAAACAAAAATATTTCTTTATTTTTTTCTTTATTGCAGTTTTATTTATTTAGTTAGTTTCTTTTTATATCAAGGCATCAGTCAGGATTCACAGCAAACAGAGTTGTGCTGGAGCAAAACATATATCCAGTATTTTGTGTCCATCTACACTTTCTTTTAACCTTTGATGGTTTTTTTCTCTATTCGATTGGATGAAGGTGTTTTTGAAGGTTGGTCGTGTTTTCATGGTGGTGCCACTTTTACCTACAAATGACCATTGCATGGAAGGTCAGTGAGTTTTGAAAGCAAAGTGCGGAAATATCTGAACATATTCTCTGAGGAAAAGCACAGACTCTTTAGGACTTTAATAATGGATTGGTCTGCCTGCTGGTTTTTATTGTTTTCTTTTACTGTTTTTGCAAATCTCCTTATATATTCACACAAAAGCTTTGGCTAGTTTCTTTTCTTTTCTTTTCATTGTTTTTCTTTTCTTTTCTTTTTTTCTTCTTTCTATTTTATTTTATTTTAATTTAATTTTTTTATTTTATAATTTTTTTATTTGTTTTCTCATTTGGTCCGTATGCCAAGTGACCATTAAAATGCTTTCTTTACATATTTATTATAGTTAATTTTTATTTAATTTAATTAAATTTTTAAGTTTTTAATTTATTTTATTTTATTTTATTTTATTTTATTTTATTTTATTTTATTTTATACTGTGGTTTTCTCATTTGCTGTATATGCCAGATGGCCATTAAATTTTTATTTATTTTATTTTTTTGTAAAAATCAATTTTTTTTACAAAAGTGCGTCATTTTGTTTTATTAATTTTTTCAACAAATATTTTTATATGTTATTTTTTATATTTTTATATTTTATTTTTTTATTATTTAATTTAATTTAATTTAATTTAATTTAATTTAATTTAATTTAATTTTATTTTATTTTATTTTATTTTATTTTATTTTATTTTATTTTGATACAATTATTTTCCCATTTGCTCTATACTCCAGGTGATCATTACAATGCTTTCTTTTCAAAAAAGTGTCAATGTATCAACCCAAAACGGATCATCATGCCGTTTTCAATGTTTCAACGCTGATATCTAGAAAGCAGAATAATAGCCAATCTATATTTGACACCATTGCATTACCCCGAACGAGATACACTTTGCTTTTTTCATTTTTCACTGTTGTTGTTCATTCCCTCCCTCAGTCTTTCCCTCATCTGAATATCTCCGTTTAAAAACCTCCGCAGCTGGGTACGGTGGACACCTATTGATATGTTTATTGCTTGCAGTTTCCGTGAGAGCGCGAGAGGGATGGTGGAGGTGATAAATGTTGCGGGGCGTTTGGGTCTGAAGAGATCGCGCCAAAGCAGCACAGCGGCAGTACTGAAGATTGATTTCTCTTATGCAATTCTCCCCAACGTCTGCGATTAATGGCCCTCTACGCTTGCCATCCATCAGCATCTCCCCTTGCTAAACTCATCCAGCCTCCAAAAGCCCACCTATGGCACCGCAGCGTACCCCGCGGCCGCGCATTAGCGTGTGGCTAATGCTTTCACATATTCACCTTTTTCTGTCAGATTAATGATGATACTGTTACCCCTGCACCTGTCCACCAAGCAAATCCCCTATAACACCTTCCCTCGACAGGGGGCTGCATGTTGGACACAGACCCTCGCTGACTGAAAGCCAAAACAGTGGACATATGTCTCTGCATTTAGAGCTACTCTTGTGAGGCTTAGCCATGCAGGATTTACTCAAATCTGCTTAGATGACACCTTTAGATAAGAGCTAGTTCTGATTAAATATAGATTAGCTGTAATCTGGCTTTCGGGAACAGAGGATTGGGTCTTTAGTTGTTCTTTTTTTCTAATTCACTCACCTATGATTAAGTAGAATACTTGAGGAACAGTACAATTACAGTACACACAGTACAAGTCAATGTCATTTTTCATATAATAAATTTTTTGGTTCCACTTTATATTAGGTGACCTTAACTAATATGTACTTACACTGAAATTAATCATTGGTTACAATGTACTTATTGTGTAAATCATGTTCTTGAATTCGGTTAACAGTAAATAATCGTTTCATTGTTAACTGAAGGAGTGTGTTTTTAACAGATTAATGGTATCAATGGTGAGATTAATTTATATGTATATATATATATATATATATATATATATATATATATATATATATATATATATATATATATATATATATATATATATAATTTTTTTAATTGGCTGCATGAATGTGCAACATATTTGTTAACTCGCGGGACTACACGTGGCTACATATTTTGCCAAAGAAGCAAAATAAAAGAAGAATATTGCTGGTCAAAGTTTGACACAGACGAGTTGATGCCAAACCAATGCTGATGCTGATTGCCTCTGTCCTGGATCCGCATCATAAACACCTCCGTTTATTTGCAGAATTGGAGAAAAAGCCACAAAACAAAACTTTCTGAAATGTGCTCTGCTTTGCTGATCACAAGGCTGAGCGTCGTGTTTTTCTTTCCATCAGAACGTGCATCGGCACCACTCTTAAACACAACAAACAGGCTCTGTTTGTGATGATTTAGTGTACAACCAACAAACAACCTTTTTCATTTGGAAAATTACAGTTACTAGTAGTTCTTATAAATTAGGGTAAAATTAGACACTTAAAATATAATCTTTAAAGTAATGACTTCTATTAAAATGTTTACAGAGGTTTATGATATAAGAATAACAGTGGAGCATTAATTAAATGCATGATCGTTTTGAGGTAGCCTGCTATTTTTATTTGAAAAAAAAAAAAAAAAAAACATTTTGGGAAAAGCAGCCTGTACCGGCTATTAAAAAGGATTCTGTCAGTGTTTTGGTTTTGTAATCTAAATTTGTAATTTAAGTGAAAATATCTAGGGCAGGTCTATTTTTTATTATTTTTATTTTGTTTATTTAGTTTTTCTATTCTGTTGAAAACACTGCAGGTGCTTGAATCCGTATTTTAAAATGCAATAGTTCATCTGTCAGACACAAAATAGACATGTAAATGTTTTTTTGTTAAGTAATAATTTAATATTAATTTGACCAGTTAATGGCTAATATTCGGTTAATGAGCAGCGGTTGTTGGTTGGCAAAATTATCTGAAATGAGCATCCCTAATCTGCACTCGAAATCTGCTGTTTGTTCAAACAGTTTATTTACAATGAGCTGTAACAACACAATTCTTGAGTGTTTTTGGGGACAACTTAATTGTTTCATGTTCAATCTACTTAAATGTGTACAAACTGTTAAGTTAGCTCAATTCCTTCTTGTTGTTCCAACACGAATTGATTGTGTGGAACCCATAATTTTTTACAGTGTGTAATCAATTTTTAGTAATTACATTTATATTTACACTGTTGAGTTAATTACACCGTTTGAGTCAAAAGCTAATTTTTTTGACTACTGTGAATTTTCTACATTTGAGTTGAAGTAATGAGGTATTTAATAGACTCATTACCTTCAACACTGAGTTCAAAACTCTTTTCAAATGAGTAGAATTAACTTTCAGTAAATTTTGAGTTAACTACACTCATTTCATTTGATAAAGTTGACTGTTGGGTTTTATAGTGTATATATTTTTTGCCAAAAAAGCCCTTTTTTGCTTTTTTTTCAAAGTTAAACTCACCTTGGAGCTTTCCTAACTGTAATACACCTAGAACACAAACTCATCTTTGCATTGTTTCCTTATTGATGAGATATCTTTTCACTGGAAGGAAAATAGTTAATAAACTTACCAATCCTTAAAGGTGTCATAAAATAAAAAATAAAAGTTGTTAGATGTTAGTATCAGTATATTAGTTTTAAGCAAAGCTAGTGTGTTCCAATACAGTGATAAAATTTACATTGAGAAGATATATATATCTGATATAAACATCCCAAGCTTGCAGTTTTTTTTTAACTTTCGCCAATATGGATGAATGTTTTTTTTTTTTACATCACCCCATACTTCAGTCTCTCATCAAATCTTTTGACCAATCAAATGCCCTCAAGAATCTGACATAACTCACCCCCTTCAAGATGCTTCTTATTTGCTTTTTCTTGGATGTTCTTAAGCTCAATTACACCCATTTGTGATTACTTCAAATGTCAAATGAAAAATGCACATTCAAAGCACTTCATTGGACCTTAACATCGACCAAATAAATAGGATTGGTGATTAGTCATTTGCATCCCTATTTTCAACCAACCAACCAGTCTGATGTGCTTCATCTCCAACACAATGCATTGGAATAAGTGATGCTTCAGACTTTGTAAATCTGAGACTCCCCTGTGAGCCCATAAAGCTGGAAATCGCTGATGTCTGTCCCGGACATGACACAGTTCTGACAATGCTCAGATTGCTCTGCATTTAGGAACTCTCTGAACTTGGAGAATGAAAGCGAACTGCCACGATGTAAACTATCTTAAGATGCTAAAACTCCCTTTGACATGCCTCTCCCTCAAGATTCATCCAAGGCCAGAGTCACAAACCAGCCGCCTTCCTCTTCTATGCTGTGTTTCTAATCTGGAGGAATTAGTTGGAGAGATTTTGTCCAACAACCCCACTGGAGCCACTGGCGACTTTCTGATATTGTTTGTTTCACTACACAATATTGTTCTAGGATCTGGTATGCATCAGAGAATAGTTTTGAAGCTTAATTTGTGTGTTTGTTCAATGGAAAATCATTGCCATTTTGAGTATTTCAGAAGGGGTGGACTGCAAGGATTTTCAGAGGTCCTTGGCTAAGTTATTATTTTGTAATGCCAACATAATGCTGTGAGTGATAATACATTCTGCTGTGAGACAGTCATAATTCAAGGTTATTTGTACCTCCCATGTGTCAATGACTCTAAGATTAGACAGTATTAATTATTACAACGTTGACAACTTAACAAATAGTGCTGAAATTGACATGAAATCACATTATAAGGACATAATAGAAATGTTTGACTGTAAAATAAGAAATCAGAGGCCTATATATATATGTGTGTGTGTGTGTGTGTGTGTGTGTGTGTGTGTGTGTGTGTGTGTGTGTGTGTGTGTGTGTGTGTGTGTGTGTGTGTGTGTGTGTGTGTGTGTGTGTGTATATATACATACATACATACATACATACATACATACATATATGTATATATATTATGTAATAATTATGATAACAGCAATATTAATAATACAAAAAATACTACTACTAATAATAAAAATAACAGTAATAATAATAACAGCAATACTACTACTACTACTACTATTAATAATAATAATAATAATAATAATAATTTTAAATATAATAAAATAATAATAACAGCAATACTACTACTACTACTACTACTACTACTACTACTACTACTACTACTACTACTACTACTAATAATAATAATAATAATAATAATAATAATAATAACCACCATCATAATAATAATAAACAACAATGCAAACATTCAGATCTATTATAATCTATCTGCCAAGTCTGTTGGTAATGTTTAAAACACATGAAACATCTCTCTTTTAATAATCCTTTTAGCCGGTTTATTTTCCCCTCACTAATGTCAAGTTGACCAAAACTGATCTCAGATCTTCCTTTTTATTTCTGTGTGTCCCTACAGATCCAGTCAATGGTCCCCAGAACGTGAATGTGGTGGATATCCGCGCTCGTCAGCTCACCCTGCAGTGGGAGACATTCGGATATGCTGTGACCCGCTGCCACAGTTTCAACCTGACCGTTCAGTACCAGTATGTGTTCAACCAGCAGGTGTACGCTACAGAGGACCTCATCCCCACCTCCTCTCATTACACGCTGCGGGGACTGAGGCCATTCGTGACCGTCAGGCTCCGACTGGTGCTCGCAAACCCAGAGGGCAGCAAGGAGAGCGAGGAGATCGTCAAACAGACTGAGGAAGACGGTGAGTGGGATTAAGTGAGATGGGATAGGTCCTGTGGGATCTCTATGGAAGCGCTCTCTGAATAATAATAAAAAAAGGTTATTGCGACTTTTTTATCTTGAACTCAAAATTCTCAAACTCACAATTCAGAATTTTTTATCTCACAATTCTGACATTTTTCTCGCAATTGAGATTTTAAAGCATACAATTTTGACTTAATATGTCAGAATTTTTGATTTTATAACTGAGAACTGTATAATATAAAGTCAGCATTCAGACGTTATAACTCAGAATAGCAACTTTTTATTTCCAAGTTCTAACTTTTTTCTCGCAATTGAGATTTAAAAGCACACAATTATGCCTTTATTTCTCAGAATTGAAGATACAAACTTTATATCTCCCAAACGTGACTTTATTTCTCACAGTTTTGACTTTATTTTTCAGAATTCTGACTTTTTAACTCAGAATTGCAACTTTTTATCTCCAAATTCTGACTTTCTAAACAGAATTGTGACATTATATCAAAATTTTACTTTTATATCACGCAATTTTGAATTCATTTCTCTGAATTTCGTCTTTATAACTCAGAATTGTGACTTTTTATCTCAGAGCTGTATAATATAAAGTCAGAATTCTGACTTTATAACTCAAAATGCAACTTTTTATCTCCATATTTTGACTTTATAACTCTGAATTATCTTGAAAATTTCCTTCATACCATACAATTTCGACCTCATTTCTCAGAATTTTGTCTTTATAACTCAGAATTGCAACATTTTATCTTAGAACTGCATAAAGTCAGAATTCTGACTTTAAAACTCAAAATGCATCCTTTTATCACCAAATTTTGTCTTTATAACTCTGAATTGGGACTTTAAATCTCAGAAGTGTTATATTATATCTTGAAATTATAACTTTATATCAGAATTCTGCCTTTGTATCAAGTGATTTCGACTTTATTTCTAAGAATTTTGTTTTTATAACTCAGAATATTGACATTATTTCTCAGAATTGTTACATTATATCTTGGAATTAGAAATTTTACAACAGAATTCTGCCTTTAAATCATGCAATTTTTACTTTATTTCTTAGAATTTTTAATTATTTTGACTTTCTAATTTGGAATTGAATTTTTTTATCTCTAAATTTTGACTTTATTTCTTAGAATATTGACTTTATGTCTCATAATTCTGACTTTATATCTTGGAATTGTGTCTTTATATCAGAATTATGATTTTATTATTCAAAAATGCAACTTTATATCTCACATTTCCAATTTTATAGCTTAGAATTGCGACTTTATATCAGAATCTGACTTTATTTCTCGTTCCATGTTTGTATCTCACAATTCTGAGTAAATGCACAATGTTTTCATGATGCACAATGTTTTCATTATCTGCCCAAAAAGTAAATAGTCACTGCGATAATTAATGAATTATTTTCACTGGTTGATCAACATTAGATGTTTTAATTAGTGCTTTTAATATGACTTGACACATCATACAAAGCAGATATGAGTATTTGGAAGTGTTATGCTGAAGGGAAGATATTTAATTGGGGAAAAATGAGAACTTAAGAATTGCAGTTTGTACTAAAATTGATAAAAAAAAAAAAAATGTCATCCACTACACTGCAAAAAAATGCTTTTCTTACTGTTTTGTCTTTTTTCTAGTTCAAATTGCTAAACATTTTAGACAAGCATAAAATATTATAAAATATTAAAATGTAAAAAAACAAACAAAAAAAAAAACGGTTAGCACTGTCGCCTCAGAGCAAGAACGTTGTTGGTTCGAGTGCTAGCTGGGCCAGTTGCCATTTCTGTGTGGAGTTTGCATGTTCTCGCCGTGTTGGTGTGGGTTTCTTCCAGGTGCTCCAATTTCCCCCACAGTCCAAAGACAGAAACAAAACAAAACCTTTTTTTTTTTTTGCAGTGTATTTGTTTGCTTTTGTTTTTATAATCAGGCTCAGAAAAAATTTGTCAAATCTATTTTCAAATCTATCAAATCTAGAATCTATTTTCCTGATTTGCCTATATATCTGTTATACATCGGCTTCCAGGTTATGGTTATCATATTCAAATCTTCAAATCTATTCTCTGATGACATGTCTACTGACTAGCAGTTAATACCTCTCTGGAAAAAAACAAGTCTCAAGACAGGGGACAATACTGCGATTTTTTTTTTGTTTTTATTCATACCAGTTTTAATGCCCAGCATTCATTTTCATAATTTGTACCCCGAGTTTTCCCACTTTATAATATGATGACTTCACTTATTATTGTCTATCCAGTAATCACATTAGTGATGATTACTTATAACTTCATTTTTTAAACCCATCAACATTTAGCAGATGCACAACACAAGATGCCAAACTCTCCATCAGTTGTAAACTGAATCGATCATCATGGCTGAAGTATTTTCAGTTTTACTTTTACGTCCTTATATATGTAAATTTTAAATTAAAGCTAATATGAGCTAAATTTGGAGTTGAACTTGGGTTTACAGATGAATGATTAAAATATTTCTCTCTTGATTTAATACATTTGGTTTTATTACAAGTGCACTAATGCATGCCTGCACTGGTTATTAAAGTATAAAATAAGTAAGACCTGAGTTAAAATTACCATGACTACTTAACAACAGCTAAATGTTCATGTAATGTTGATTTAAGTGGAAATGATTTTATCTTGTGAAACGAAAGAGACCATGGAGTGCTATGAAAGACATGAAAGCAACACAGCAAGCAGAATATCGATTGCTTGGATCAACAAGAATGCAGTTTACTGGTCATTATACAAAAATAAATAAATTAAAAAAGATTATTCAGTGTGATTAAAATATTCCAGAGAGCCATTTTAACCATTTTATTTATGTACTCAATACATTTTACTTTCTCTCTAGACAGAAACCCAGCAAACTTACTTTCAAAACAGCTCTGTTTCAAATTAAATAGCATTTTTTATTTTGTTAAATAGCTAAACACTAGCCCCTTTCACACATACAGACCTTTCCGGAATATTGCCGGCAATTTTCCGGAAAGGTTGTATGTGTGATTTGGTCCTTTTTGAAAATACCGGTAAATTCGTTCTGGCTATTTTCCGGAAAGAGAAGTTGTAACATTACCGGCAATTTGCCAGAATGCTGTGCTGTGTGAATGCAGAAGGAAGATTGCCGGAATAAGCGCGTGCACGTCTAGAACGTGCTGACGTGAGACATCTGCTTTAGCCAATCACAACAGTCAGACGCATTTACGTCCGCGTGGTTTATGAGAATAAAAGCCTTTGAATATTTTTCCAGACACATTTAGCTGCTAGAAGTTAGTCAGATCACGTTTATATGTTCTTCTTAATGCCAACTGTGTAAATAATCATCGATGAGATGCTTATGATAAGCCGTTGTTTGTTTACCTTCAAGCTTTGCGTGTGCCTGTGAAACAGCCTGTGAGCGCCTGCACACGCACATATTATGAACATCTCGACATGCGAAAGTGATCCTGCGAAAGTTGTTCACAATATTGACCATCCACAGAGTCTGTAATTTAGTCAAATGTTTACAAATACAAGCGCAGCCGTTTAAAGCTCATTTGTGGTGAATGATGTCAGAATTGTGAATTGTGTGTGAATGCTCTTTTCCGGAAAATTTCCGTAACGTCCTCGCCTGTGTGAACAGCGCTTTTTTGAATATACCGGTAAAGTCGTTCCGGAAATTTTCCAGATATTTACCGGTATCACTGTGTGAAAGGGGCTAATGTTTAAGTCTCAAAAATCAGTCCAAGGCACTCGAAAAATGTGGACAAAAATTTTTAAAAAGCCTTTATTGACATGTCTATTTTTTAAAACTGTGCCTACGCATTTCCACAAACAAAGGCGCAGTTTTAAGGAATACCCATGTCAATAAAGCTTTTTCCCCTACATTTATCAAGTGCCTTGGACTGCTTTTTGCTGTTTATTCTGATGAATCCCTTCCCCAAAGAGCACTGACACATTATTTAAGTTACCCCTGAGCTCTGTTTGTTAGATTTTGGATTGTTTAAGCTGTTTAAGAGGCATTATTAATACACTTATCGTCCTCATCTCATTGATACCTTGATGGTTTTGTGAGGAACACTTATAATAGAGCTTCACATATAAAAATCCTAAACACTTGTCATGTAACTTCACTATAGATCATTGAATTGTAGATAGTTCAAATGTATTAAGTACTAACCTTTACCCAGAAAAAAGTCTGGAGGTTAATACAGTGAATTAAACAGCTATTATTAACCGAATGTCCTTTCATTGCTGGTATTCTCTGTCAGGTGCTCTTCTGTTAAAATATATTGTTGATGGTTGTTGCTTTCGGCTAATTGGTTTCACAACATTACATAGCTCTTTTCTTGGTTCTCAAACAGTTCAACGGCCTATTATTTCAATTATCCAATGTTCTGATGAATGACTCTTACCTCTGGTTCTTAAGCGCTGAAGGGCCTTTGGTTTTGTTTTTTCAGTCTTTGTCTTGAAGTGGTCATGTGTTTTGCTTTTTTGTTTGTTTTGCTGAATGCAATCCTGAAGCTTTTCACAGCCCGCGGAAGGAAATTCAGTGATCTTTGAGGAAAACGCTGTTCAGTTGTGGTCATTTACTTTTGTGCTTTAGTCAAAAATGGGACGATTTAGATTTTCCCAAAGTAGTAGAAAAGCAAACTCAGTTCTTTGTTTTATTTTTCATAGCAAATGTCTTTCTATCATTCAGCATGAGAATATATAATAGGAACAATTAAGTTCTTTTTCATGATTAAAGATGCCTAAAAATAAACGAAAGCTAAAGAAGCACTTTTCAATTCAGGGATGTAATTTTCTAATTAGTGGAGTAGAGTTGTTATTCCAGGGTTGTTTAAATGATTATATAAAGGAAACATATGTTAATTGTGTAATTATCACTGTATAGTTAGTGATTTCAGACTTTTTTTAGAGCACAGATTTTACTGATAATATTAGTAATGAAGTATACACATGCATTTGACTACTAACAGTAGAGATTTAATCTGTGATGATATGGAGCTTTATACAAGTTGCGGTTTAAGTACTGTACACTGTAAAAAAGTTATGTCATGTCAATAAAACGTGATCCTTAATTAAGTGGATTAAACAAAAAACAATTAAGCCCCCCCACACTCACCCCCAAAATTTGTGTTGGTTCAACTAATAAGTAGGTTGAATGAGCAGGAGATGTTTGTTTTGTTTTTTTCAGTAAATGTTTTTATGTTACTTGAACTTATTTTAATAATTAATCAGGCTTCATATAATGTTTTTTAAATTATACAAAGTTTAACTTAATAATTTTTGACTGTTTAATTTATATAAATTGAGATGACGTGAACGTTTGATTTGATTTAACAAAGCTGTAAGAATTGTTTTTTTTCATTGAACGTGTCATTTTAGCATCAACAAACAGTTTTTTTAATGTTTTTTTTTTTTTTTTTTACAAAACAAATCATACTAAATACAAGTGGCATTTTTATTGTTTTGATTTTCTTTAGTGGAAATAAAATGCCAGTAATAATTGTACAATAATTACCATTAAAATAATTACCATTCGACATACTTAATTTGACCTGTACCTTATTAAAATGTAGAAAAGTATAAGACCATTTTTATTACCTTTTGATTTGTTTAGGATGTCTTGTTGGATTAAAGAGAGGCATAGTGGACAGAAAAATATGTAAAAAGACAATTAGTATTTTAGGGCAGCACCATGATCTTTAAATAAGCTATTTTAATGTGTCATTAAGTGATTCTTGTTTTAAATATGGCTGGTATTTATTTATTTATTTATTTAATTTAATTTAATTTAATTTAATTTAATTTAATTTAATTTAATTTAATTTAATTTAATTTAATTTAATTTAATTTAATTTAATTTAATTTAATTTAATTTAAATAAAGAATTCTTTTATTCATTATCAATATGGAAAACTGCTATAAATATATTTGTGATAAAGCCATATTTTTTCTGGGCTCATTTAAAATTGAAAAGAACAGCTTTTATTTACAGTATTATTTTTTTTTTTTTTGACAAATGTCATACATGTTTAGTGAAATTGTATTTTATATCATCTGATTGAATTGTCTCAATTTACCTGTATATAGTTATAGTTATCTGTAGAGTTTTTAAAATCTTTTTATATTCAGTAAATGTTGACTATCAGAAATGTGTTGTTTAAAGACAGTGACAAATGAGGCATTTTGTGGATTGTATTTTTTAGAACAACACAAAGTTGTTGCAAAAAATATTATTAATTAGATTTTTTTGTTTCTAAAATCTTAAATAAAGAAGAAAAGTAAAAATTATAGTCTTGTTTTCATAAATAAAAAATCTAAATTAAGTGATTTTTTTTCCTTTAAACTAGCTAAAGAATCTGCCAATGTGGTTAGCAAAATAATATTGTTTTCTCTTTGAAATAGAAATATTTAGCTTACCCATTATCAGATTATTTTGCCTGTAAAGAAAAACTCACTTCATTTTGACTTAATTTTGAAAACACGACAATATTTGCTATTCTATTTGTACTAGAAACATGACGAAAACTCGAAGTAAGAAAAGCATTTTTTGCATTCTGCAATTCCTAAATGACTCAATATTTAACTAAAACTCTTGTGCATATTAAATTGTTCAGTAATGGTGTAACTAACCATGATTATTGCAGAAATCTTTTATGAACATTATCTCAGTAGGATTTCATGGTTTAATAATGCATCCTCTCCGATCTCAGCAGTCCTAACGCTCACGCTAAAAGTGTTTGCATTTCTACATATGAGATTGTCAGTATTGTGCAGTTGTGAATCACTAGAAGTCAGATACGCTCTGAAAAGTAAATGGACACACAGAATTGCTGGGCTGTAGTCTCGCTCTTCCCGAAGAAAAGCAACACATATGAAACAAAGATGATGAAAGCCATCTTCCTTTAATCCATCCGTTCCATTGATGTGTTGCAGTTAAAAGCAAATCTCAGCACAGAGCACGCTAAAGCTTCACAGTCTATGAAAAGACACCGTGTTTTCTCCAGCGTCTGCGAGCGGCGCTTAATTTGAAAATATCCCAGAGGGAAGCACTCAGACTCCATTTACAATTAATTCCTCTCGGCTTGTTTTTTAAATGCTGAGCAATAAAAATAAAGCCCATTGTCAGGCCTTAGATTATTAGATTATAGCGTATAATTCAATTCTTACCCTTTTTATTCTCATGTTTTTGATGCGCCTGGTTTTTGATATGGATAGAACTCTGTTGGTTATTCAGAATCTGCTCTTGTCTGATGTTTTTCCTTTTTTTGCTTTTTTTTGCATATGAAAACCTGTAATTGCTGTCCTTTGTGTTAGCAAATTGACAGACAGCTGCAACATATCAATAGTGGAGCAGTTTGGTCTCTCTGTGTAACCTTATATGGTGATAATTGCAGGAGGGAGAAATTAACATGAGGAGCGCAGGCAGGTTTTTTTTTTACCTTATTAGGTCAACAACAACAACAAGCCCTGTACATACTGAAACCTGCTCGCCAGAAATAAGCATAAACAAGAACAATTCATTTGGAGACACTATAAAACACATTTAAACTTAAAGTACACATGAAATCAAAACTAAACATGGGTGCGTTTACAAAACCATGATTAGCCAACTTTGGCATTTTGCAAATCCATCGTTCCAACAAACATTCGCAAACTGCGTCACAAACTTGTGTGCCTGCAACTACACCTCTGGAGCTGTAGGTAGAAACATAGTTCCTGGGTGTGTTCTATTCCCAGTTATCCCCAATATGCCCTATTCATTTAGAACATTCTAACAATTAAACAGGAATTATTAAAAAAGGTCATCTCTCTTAGGTGTAATTTGCTTTCAAAGTATTTTTACAGTTCAGTTTTAGCAATTTTATATTGACAATTGCGCGCCCTTCACTTTGTGCACTTTGAAAACATTGATGTCATTTTGAACACAGCTGTGGCTCATGACAAAAGCTATAGGTGACCTGTTATCTAAAAGCAGAGTTTATGTTATGTCTCCAAAGCTTGTAAAAAAAAAAAAAAAAAAAAAAAAGCAGCATGCGGTAATGCTTTTAATTTATAGTAGATTATTTATCAAGTATCTGTACTGTATATGACATGGGCATTTTGGTTAAAACATTTCTGCAGTGGTTTGCATGTGTCAAATTATAAAAATTTAGACTTAAAAAATAAATGAACTATATCCTACTTAATAATAATAATAATAATAATAATAATAAGAACAACAACAACAACAACAACAAAAACAACAACAATCATCATCATCATCATTATTATTATTATTATTAAAGTAGAATTTTTTCATTTTCTAATAAATAATACATTTCACTTTTTTAATAAATAGCCTCATTATTTATTTATTTATTTATTTATTTATTTATTTATTTATTTATTTATTTATACATTTATTCATTTATATGATTTATATATTATGTTAGAATACATGTTAGCTTTTGTAAGTGATTTTATGTTTTAAAATATAATATGTAATGTTCTCAATAATATTAGTAAAGGAGACATGGGACCTATATGTGCAGTTTACATCTATTTTTGAATTAATCTGGGAAACGAGTGCATGTTTTCACTAAAACTAATGTTGTTGTTTTTTTAAATGCGTGTGCATGTAAAACAATATAGTTTGCACAAAGAAATGATAGGTTTCTTCTTTAAAGAAGTTGTTACCACCCAGTTTAGAGCATTATTATGGGTGTTTTACGTTATAACGTGGTTCAAACTATGGATCTGCGACAGAGAGACTACGGTTTTAGGGAAACACTCATCACTACATCGGTCTTTTCCCAAACGATGCATTGTACTATGATAATTCAGCCATGACTTACGTTGTTGTTTGGGAAACACATCCCAGGATAGGGTAATTAGGAAAGTAATTGTATAACAATGGTAAACAAAACGAAATAAAAACTAATGAAAAATCCGTTATGACTATTAAATCCTTGATTTACGCACATTTTTTTTCCTACCCGTGACCTCATTATGGGAATTTGATCCCATACATAAGTAACTTAATTACACAAACTTTAGGAACTGTAATCAAATTCCACACATTTAATTCGTTACATCACTGCATTCCCCAAAATTGTAATTAGAATGCAATAGCACGTTACTGTGAAACACGTTACACCCACCCTAGTCACAATATAAAAAACAAATGGTGCCAGCTTTCGGTTCATGTGGACTTTAAAGAGAGAAAGAAAAAAGTACTTATTTCTACTCAAACTTAATGAAACATCACTCAAAGTCTCCATGAGAAGCTAGCTAATCAGCTGGATTAATATGTAAAGCAGCGTTTCACCCACATGCATGGTTAATATGGTGGAAAAGATAGTGGACGGAGGATTGGATCTAATTATTGTTCATTGTAACTGATTTAATATGCTTGTTGGCGAGTGCCCAATCAAGCTATTTGAGGAATTGTTGAAAATATAATTTCCCTGGCCTCACTTTGCTGAATAATATCTGACATCGAGCACCTCAGCGAGAGAGCAGTTTTCACCTTTTCTTTGATTAGCTCAATTCTTTTCCTATTGAAGAGTAAATGCCACTGACTGTTAAGGCTTTTAATAGTGATTAAGGGCCTTTTGAACTATTAATGAGCACACAATGGAAATGATCAGATAGAATGTTTTTCCAGCGTAAGCCGGATTAATGTTGAGCTAACAACTCATGTGGACGTTAAATTGTAAATCGGTTACATATTTGAAAGAAAATGACATTAGTGGGTTAAAGAGGATGATATAATCTATACGATTTCAGGAGTTGTAATGCTCTCAATCAAAGTGCTTGTATTTTAAGATTAGATTAAAACATCTTTTAAAAAAGGTTTGTTCCTAAGTCCCGCTTGAAAACAAAAGGAGACAGAGCCTTCTCAGTTTATGCTCCAAAACTTTGCAACACATTACCTTTAAAAATTAGAGCTTCACCTACATTTAGCATTTTTAAAAGATCAGTCAAAACCTACCTCTTCTCTTTGGTTTACTGATATAAATTTGTCTCTTCTTTTTAGGACTCATTGACTGTACATATTTTTTACATATATTTTTAGTAATTAAATTTATTGTAGTATATAATGTCCTGTCTCTTTGAATGTTTAGTATTTTTGCTATGTTTGTGATGCACTTTGGTCAACATTCATGTTGTTTTAAGGTGACATATAAATAAAGTTGAGTGGATTATCTTAAATTTAAGGACTAAATGACTTTTCTGCTTTTACTAATGATTAAGCACACTGTAAGCACACAAAACATCCAAATATGAGTAGAATTTTTAATTTTTTTTGTCTAGACGCGTTGTCAATTTTTTTACGTTCATTATCGTTTGGTATGGCAACACAGTGGTGCAGTAGGTAGTGCTGTCGCCTCACAGCATGAAGGTCGCTGGTTTGAGACTCGACTGGGTCAGTTGGCGTTTCTTTGTGGAGTTTGCATGTTCTCCCCACGTTTGCATGGGTTTCCTCCAGGTGCTCCGCTTTCCCCCACAGGTACAAAGACATGCGCTAAAGGTGAATAGGGCTAAATTGTCCATTGTGTATGTGTGTGTACGAATGAATGTCTATGGGTTTTCCAGTGATGGGTTGCAGCTGGAAGGGCATCAGCTGCGTAAAACATGTGCTGGATAAGTTGGTTCATTCTGCTATGGCGACCCCGGATTAATAAAGAGACTAAGCCAAAAAAAATGAATAAATGAATAAATGAATGAATGAATAAATAAAAACATCTTAATCTTGATGATTTTTCATATCCCAATGTTGACAGGTATTATTAGGAGTTATTTTAGCTGTTAAAGCATCAAATTTCAGTAATAATCCTTACAGTAAACATAAACAATGTTATTTTTAAATATATAATATTAGTTCAAGTCGTTTTCTATTGAACAATAAGTTTCAAGGACTATTTGAGAACATTACAAACATTTAGTTAGTTACCCAAAACAGCTATTAAGAAATAATCAGATTAGATTTGTTTATTGGTTCTTTTTTTTTGGCAACACAAATAAGATTAGCAATAAAATTTCCTTCATTTCTTGTTGTGCAATAATAGAGTTAGCTGTTCAAGTTTCTGTGTAAATTAAATCTTTTCATGAGCGATAGTCATTTTAAGCCTTTTCTTAACCATTTAAGATGACTGCCAGTGAATGTGTTTGTGCCCAAGGTTCTTCTCTCGTTCGCCCTCGCCTCTTTAATCTGCCCTCCCAATTAGCCACGACTTGCAAAGCAAACAACGGCACCGGGGCTGCTAAGTTGGACTAAACGGCCTTTTAGCTAAGTCATTAGCTCTTTTTGCCACGCTGTCAGGAATGGTCTGACTCATTAGTGTGTCATCGCTAACAGTCAAGTCAAAGACACTAACCAACCTCAGAGAAATGAAAGACCACCAGCTTCAATTATAACTTAATGCATAGACAATTGTCAAAATCTGCCAAAATAACCACATTAGCATACCTAATTTCTGAAATCGTCAAGTCATATCATCTCCTAAAATGCTATGCTGGCATATGAGAGTGAGATGAAGCTGTCTATGGATGATGACATCTTCGAAAACAGGTTTTTAGGGTGTTAATGATGTTCTAGCAAGAGTATATTTGGAAAACTTGCAAAGCGTGCCAGAGGGGACGTGTGCACGAAAATATGCTAATAGACACACGCAAATGCGCACACTTGTACTCGTAGCACTTGTTAACACCTCTCGCTACCGAAGGGTTGCAAAGCTGTTACAATTCACACTTAGAAGATTGCGGCTGAGGTGTGTTTGACATAGTTTTACTTCTGTAGTCAGCCAATCCCCAACCGCCTCGATTTGCCTTCTACCCAGCAACACAAGCCATTTCTGTCAGGCTACGTCACTTCTGTTTTTAAAGTAGTCACGTTTTAGATCAAGCTGTTGATGTTGTGGTGCAGCGTTTGCATTGTAGATGGGAGAATGTTAACTAAATGTTTTGATTTGTAGATGTGTTTTGGTGTTGCTAAATGTGTGTTTGTTTGTCTTTATTAGTTCCTGGCCCCATTCCTATGGAGTCTATTCAGACGGGACCATATGAGGAGAAGATCTTCATGCAGTGGAAGGCCCCGAACGAAACAAATGGAGTCATTACTCTCTATGAGGTGAGAAAATGCTGAATCTAAAATTGTGTGTTTGTAATGTGTGTGTGTAACTTGTTTTTTCTTGCATTCTGGGGACCAAATATCAGTAGTACAGCAACACCTGTAATCTTTGACCCTTTGGGGACATTTTTTGGGCCCCTTTTAGGGCTGCATGATATTGGAAAAATCTGACATTGCAATATTTTGCTTTTCTGCAATAAATAGTACGATATGAATACAGTTTCATCAGATGTTTTGAAGAACTCTGTTTGGAAAGTGTTTAGTAATTCAGATTGATTGCAATCGAGAATTGAATCATGCATAAAAATGATAAACAAATAGTTTAGTTTTTCATTCATTCATTCATTTTTCTTCGGCTTACTCCATGATTATCAGGGGTAGCTACAGCGGAATGAACTGTCAACTATTCCGCCATATGGCTTACGCAACTGATGCCCTGGCTAAAGTGCTGGGTAATGTTTTTTTTTTTTTTTTTTTGTCAAGCTATTTTCAGGTACAGAAATTAAAAAAAAATCTAAGAAACACTAGTTTCTTTATTAAAGTTTAAAAAAGTACAATTTCTTGTGCTTGAATGCTTTAAAGTATCTTGAAATGTTCATAGGGATACAGTCCTTAAAAAACAGATAAAGGCAGCCTCCATTTTAAAAACAAAACAAAAAACAATGGGCCTGGTCAACTATAAGCCCTACTTAACATTACATATCCTGTGATGTGGCTATTGCAGAAGTGCATATTGCAATATAGATGCTGAAATGGGTCATAAATAACACAGAATTAAGTATGAATTTCAGTTGATTATTTCTTCAGTCATCAGTATCTTTCTGAAATCTTTTAAATGTTACTTTTTATTAGTATAGTCATGGCAGCGCGGTGGCGCATTGGGTAGCATTATCGCCTCACAGCAAGAAGGGCACTGGTTCGAGCCTTGGCTGGGTCAGTTGGCGTTTCTGTGTGGAGTTTGCATGTTCTCCTCGTGTTCACATGGGTTTCCTCCGGGTGCTCCAGTTTTCCCCCACAAGTCCAAAAACATGCGGTACAGATGAATTGAATAAGTTAAATTGGCCGTAGTGTGTGTGTGTGTGTGTGTGTGTGTGTGTGTGTGTGTGTGTGTGTGCAAGAGTGTGACCCGGAAACTCTGAAAAATCCCATTGACTTAACATTGGAGCTAATTTGATGCATCATAGCTTTGAAAGAGAAATTCCTAAAAACATGTGATCACAATTGAAGAGGCTGCCAAGCTGTGTAAATCTGCATATTAAACTGGGGTGTAAGTTGTACCCCTGGTGTGCAAGAGTGCCCCAAATTTGGCCATTGACTCACAATGGTAAAGAAACTTCTATTTAAAATATAGGGACCTAACATTGGACCAAACTCCCCCCCCCCCCCCCCCCCATCAGGTCTTCACCACCTGCCTTCCTTCTACAAAGGCCATACTTACACTATGTACAGTTGCCTTGAACCAGGCCGAAGCATGCTTGTCCCCCCTCCCGTCTCCCCTGACGGCCCATACTCACATTACATTTTGATCAGGGCAAGCTTACGTTATTGATGACACGCTGTTCAGTAAGTGCTTTTGCTCAGCACAGTGGAGATTTCTTTAGTTATATTGTTTTAGTCATTTGGGATGCGGTGACACACAGTCAAATATTTCACCAAACAGATCAGCCTCTGTTGACGCTCATAAACAATCATAAAGTCCTCGTGTTGCAGGAATTAGGAGGTTTGCTAAAGGTGCAGCTGTCGTGCAGTGAGGGGTTTGCATCTTTAATAATCTACGACAGTTTGTGTTCATTGAACAGTAAGAATGTTTAATAAATCCATATGAAACAGTCCCTCGAAAGTCACATCTCGTCTTCAGTTTCAGACTCAGGTGTGCTTTGCACTCACACCGCAAGTTCCAGCACAGTCATGTTGGCTTTCTCAAGCCAACATCAAAGTTTGTCAATTAACTTTAGGTTCTATTTTCTAGTGATATGCTAATGGTCAAATCCGATTCAATGATCTATGCTAAGCTAAGCTAAACTAAAAGTACTCTCACCAGACCTTGATGGAGTCAAAAATGGTAACCTGTTTAGCTATTTAGTTGTAAAATGAGCCTATTTTAAAATGTTCCTTTAAGACTACTGTAAATGATGTTTGACAATCAACAATCAAGATTCTAAAGGCACACTAGAGGATATAAAAGGACACATTACTACCAAACTACCAAAGATTTTACTTTAAAAATAATGCTGTTATATTTGACCTTGTTTTCATGAAAAGCATTTCCCCATAGAAATATAAAGTAGAACAAAATGTGTTACGTTTATAATATAAAGCTTTATTAATGAATGAAAGCAAATAAAAATCGATCATAACAGAGCAGCAAATAAGAATGTTTGATTTTTTGTTTATGGTTGCTTATAAATAAGGATTCATTTTGGAACAATCTTTGCTCTTTTATGTTGAAAGAAATTTATTTTGACGGCCCTGATATCCAGCAAATTCATTATTTATTAGTCAGTACACAGAACATCCACGTTACAAGCAGGGAAATGAAGTCATGGCTTGACAAAAACAAATTACCTTCAGATTTTGCTTTAATGTGTGTGTTTTTTGTGGGCTGGAGCCACGAAAGAGCCTCGCTATCTCTTTGATTTGATGAGGAAGAGAAACCCCATGCATATCCAGGTACATCATTAAACTGGGGGTTACTGCATGTGCCGTCTTGCTGATAAGAAGATTGACAGAATTTACTAAATGTATCGAGCGGACACAATGCGCTCCCATTTGGCCGGATAATTGCTATAATAGCCCTCATTGATTTAATTAGAAGCGTCCAATAGAATTATCCGGGAGATCTGAGCAGTCGTGTGCCTCCTCTGCTCGCTTTTAGCCATTCAGACAAATTAGATGTAGGACAAAGAGCTGAAAGGCAGAAGCGGAAGGTGAAGAGATGAATGCAGCCGAAGGGTCACAATAGGATTCGCTTTTGATGTGGGAAGATCCACCGATTTAGAAAAGTTTGAACTCACGGGGGCTGCTATAAAGACATTAAACATTGTTTTAATTTGGGTTGGTCGAAAAATGTGTGTTGCACATGTAATCTTTTGAAATCCTGCACCAAAATATGACATGATAATAATGGTTTTAGTGCTTTGAGTTAGTTTAATATATTGTGAGTTCAATTTGTTTGTTAGTTCAACTTAAAAATTAAAGGCAGCATCAATTGTTTTATTGTGTATAACACCAACACGGATGGGATGGTGGCTTAGTGGTCGCTAGCTAGAAGGTCGCTGGTTCGAGTCCCGGCTGGGTCAGTTGGCATTTTTTTAAAAGAGTTTGCGTGTTCTCCTCGTGTTGGCGTGGGTTTCCTCCAGATTCTCTGGTTTTCCCCACAGTCTGAAGATATGCGATATAGGTGAATTGAATAAACTAAATTGGCCTTAGTGTATGTGTGCGAATGTGAGAGTGTATTGGTGTTTCCCAGAACTGGAAGGGTATCCGCTGCATAAAACATATGCTGGAATAGTTGACGGTTCATTCCACTGTGTTGACCTCTGAAATAGAGACTAAGCCGAAGAAAAATTAAGGAATGAAAACCACTGAACACTACAGGTCAGTATGACGTACACAACATTTGTTTGTTTTCACACTAATAATATTTACTGGGCCATATTAGCAACAAAAAAATGATTTTTTGATTTATTAAACAGGGGAGTACAGAATTATACATAAAACAATATATAAGGGAATTAACAACAAAAATAATCATGTACATTAAGTATTTTCTTCCATCAGTAGGGATGTCTTAATAGCTTTGGTATTACTCTGTGTAGAAGTGAGGGGATCATAATTTTTTTTTAAATCCATGAAAATTTGTTTACAATTTCCAATAATCCAGAGATTCAATCCATAAATAAAACCATTTTATCAGTTACACTGAAACATTTATAATACATTTCAAAAAGTAGCAAGGAAACTTGGGACCAAAACTGTTTTGCACAAAAAGGATTATTACCATGCAGTTCTTTGCACAACACCAAGTAAATGCCACAAATCAACTTAACAACATGTATTGTTTGTTAACAGTTATGTTTATCTGCATAATCACAAGTTTTCTGGTGTGTATAGATTGCTCGGTATAGCTCACTTTGTTGGTAGTGTGTTTGTGACTTCCACAAAGGAAAGACAAGTAGTGTAAAATAAAGGTAAACCTATGTGCTCGCAGTAGGGATGTAACGGTATCAGAATTTCACGGTACGGTAATACCTCGGTATGAATGTCACGGTACGGTATTTATTAAATCATTTACAGGAAAAAAAAAACTTTTGAAAATACTCCAAAAAAGTGCCAAAAGTGTCAATGACATACAAATTAGCCATCTATCTGTAAGCTTTGAAACAGGAACTTCAATTTTAATAACAAAAAATTATTAAACCATGTAAAAAAAATAAAGTTTCAATTTAGTATTGTTAAAAACTCATCACATTTAACATTTAATCACTCACTTAGATAGAGATGGGTTTAAAGGAAAATTATCATATAACTATAATCTGGTAAAAGCTGGTATCTCTGGGTATTTACAATGTCCCCTGCAACAGAAAAAACCCCTCTCATTTGGGACTGAGGATTCTGGGACAAGAGAGATATGACTTGGCCCATGTTGACAGCAGTGGGTGACGTTGTGCATTGTCTTTCCCCCACTTGAGAGGACAAGCCATGAGTGAGATAGAGGTCTCTTTACTGTAAAAGTCAATATCTGCATCAATCTGAACAGTGTGCTGTGTTTCTGCAGTCCCCATGACTGTTATTAGTCGTATTCCCCAACTTGCAGGCACGTGCACACATAGGGCTTAACCTGTGCAGTGTACATGCCCTTTTTAGTCTTGGATAGAAAATGCCCTTCCAAAACGATCAAAAGTGCCCCCGCGACGCGACACAACCTCCGTCCAGTCCAGCCCTTCAGTAGGCGCGCGATAACACCTCTCTTGAGTATGCGCGCTCAACCCCCCCTCGGCGCTTTACAATACGCGCGCCACAACACAGCTGATCAGAACGCGCGCGACAGCACCGCTATTTAGCACGCGCGCGGCGACAACACCCGCTTTAGGTTCGATCATTTCCATCTTTTTTTCATCTCCGCTACTAGCAGCACACTCCATTTCCGCATTACTGGATCTGTAGCGACAACAGACCGCAAAGGATTATGGCCACGCCGGGGCTGATGGGAAATGAAGTTTCAGCTACCTCCCGTTCGCTTCATTCGCCTGAGCAAATTTTCTCAGAAGACCTATAGTTTTACCGAGTCATGCGACTTCGGTAATATCGAAAAAATTTAATATTGCGGTATGACGGTATTTACAATACCGTTACATCCCTAGCTCGCAGTGCACTTTTCTCTTACATTGGCTTTTAAAAACACTATTGGAAACATCCACACACACATTCACACACACACTCATACAATACGGACAATTTAGCCTACCCTATTCACCTGTAGCACATGTCTTTGGACTGTGGAAACCAGAGCACCCGGAGGAAGCCCACGCAAAGGCACGGAGAACATGCAAACTCCACACAGAAACGCCAACTGAGCCGAGGTTCGAACCAGCGACCTTTTTGCTGTGAGGCGACAGCACTACCTACTGCGCCACTGCCTCGCCAGTGCTCTGCCTTCATCTATTCGTCAATCTTCCTTCATTTAGTCAGCAACACCCATTTTAAAATAGTCCAATCAATTCCAATATGACAAAATCATGCGCTGCCCTACCTTTTTTCTCACTTCAGGACTGTTTCAAGTGTATGTACGTCACAATAGAGGAATAATAACACTCTTAACTTTTGTTTCATGCCAACTTTGAGCACAAACACTAACAAAATAAAGTTGAACTTTTTTATAGTTCTTTTAATGCAATCTTAAACAGACTTCCGTACTACAGTCCTCATCTGCTTATATGAGACAAACACACAGCGCCAAGGGTTTCAGATCAGTTTCTGAGTACCTGAGATGTGTCCTGCATCAAAATCCATACTTTTGATCAAATTTCCCTCCCTCTCCCTCTGTCTGTCTCTCTCTCTCTCTCTCTCTCTCTCTCTCTCTGTCTGTTTTCTCTCCCTTCATTTCTTCACAACAGCCTCCTGTTATCAAACCATCAAAGCCTTTCAGAAACTAATTGCTTTGCTGACAAAATAAGAGTGTGTGTGTGTTTGAAAGGCGCAGGGAAAGACAGAGAAGATCCTCAACAGCTCCTTATTAATCAACAGTGAGATGTGTAAAGGGAAAGGTGTCTTTTGTCCTCCTGCTTCTTTATTTTTTTCTTCTTCCCTTTATCTCCATGCAAATGAGGACAAGTAAATAGCGGAACATTTCAGCACACGCCGGGTGTTTAGTCCTTGATCTTTGTTTTGTTTAATTTGCGTGACATGTTGTGAGTTTGCGATGACGTGATGTCTTCCACCCTCCGCTGTGTCTCGTCTGCTGTTTCTGAAGAGTTGCATGGAAACAAACCACCCACTTTGTTTACAGAGAGAACATATCTGATGGTTTTATCTTTGGGGGAGTGGTGGATCGTAGTGTTTACATTCTCTGCGGGCACTCTTAGACATTTCAATGTTGTTTTTTTTCACTATTATAGTATAGTTTGACACCATAAGCTCAGTATAAAGTACCAGGTATTATATTTTTCCTGATACAATAACAATGGCATGACATTCTTTCTTAGTATCATCTAAATACCATTCATTTTCCTTTGGGTTAGTTTGTTTATTCATCAGGGGTGGCCACCACGGAATGAGCTGCTAACTTATCCAGCATATTTTTTTCACAGCGGATGCCCTTCCAGCTGCAACCCACTACAAGGAAACACTCATACACACTCATTCACACACATACACTACAGCCAATTTAGCTTATTCAATTCACCTACAGTATAGTGCATGTCTTTAGACTGTGGGGGAAACCGAAGCACCCGTAGGAAACCAACACAAACAAAGGGAGAATATGCAAACTCTACACAGAAATGCTAACTGACCCTGCCGGGACTTAAAATAATAAATAAATAAATAAATAAATAAATAAATAAATAAATAAATAAATAAATAAATTAATATATATATATATAAGAATAAATATATATATATAATATGTTTATATAAGAATATATATATAAGAATCATAGTTTTACCATCAGATGCTATCATATGCTAGTTTACAATGCTGCCTGATAGACATTGTAAACTGCTATTTGTATCATGCAACACTGTAAATTGATGTTTAGTCTGATGGTAAAACTGTGGTACTTATTGTAAAAAAAACATCTAATGTATGCATTAATAGAATATTTAGAAAGTCATTAAAATAGACAAATAGATTTTTTGAGTGAAGTTTTTAAACTAATTTCGAGAGGAGCACGTGATATAATTGACTGCAGCTGGCCGCCTATCTACACTCATTAGTTAGCCAATCAGATCTATCCTAACTTACTATAAATAGCCTAGCTAGATCTTACTCCCTTATCTTCGTTTTCCGAAGAAACCCCCCATCCACCCCCTTTCTCCTCCTTTCCTCCTTTAAAAAGGGGAGCTCTCGAGAACCACTTGATCTCGTACTCCCCTCACATGCCCTATGGACCTGGTGGGAGCCCTGGGCTCAACTATCTCCGAGCTCAGGGTTCTCTCCTGGGACAGCATGCCAAACCTGCTAACAGTTGTCAAGCAATATCTAATAAAGTGTGAACTCTTGAAATCCAAATTGAGGGTGAAAATTCATTAAATGAAAAAAGAAAGAAAGAAAAACTAAAAATAAGAAAAAAATAAAAAAAAAGAAATAAAAAAATTATATATATATATATATATATATATATATATATATATATATATATATATATATATATATAATATT
Organism: Danio rerio; assembly: GCF_052040795.2. Taxonomy (NCBI): domain Eukaryota; kingdom Metazoa; phylum Chordata; class Actinopteri; order Cypriniformes; family Danionidae; genus Danio; species Danio rerio. Next base: position 53,258,151 of record NC_141026.1, on the reverse strand, counting down.
ATATTATATTATATTTTTTATATTATATTATATTATTATTTAATTATTTAAAAATTTGTTTTACTTAATAAATCTTAAATAATAGTGAAAAACTGTTTCACTGTTGCCCCAAAAAATGTTTAGCAACACATATCTTTTCTGTACAATTGATATTAACAGGAAATCTTACTTGAGCAGCACATTTGTGCCGAAAATTCAGGTTTGTATGCCAGCAATAAATTACATTTTAAAATAAAATATATTGAAATAAAAAAACAGTCGTTTTAATCTGTAATAATGTTGTATTTCAAACATTTATTTACTTTTATCAAATAAATGCATGCTTGGTGAGTATAAGAGACATCTATTAAGAACATTTAAAACTCTTACCAATCACAATCTTTTGACTGATGTATTATAGGACCACCATAAGGCTTTTTAGAAATAAACACCTCTTCTTTATTTTTTTTTCTCTGTGTAAATAAGTTAAAGCAAGGAGCTGTCGTTCTGTGTGCTAAAGTAGAGTGGATGGTTTTCACCTCTAACGAAGATAAACAACCTGTTCTGCCCTTACGGGATGGAGGAAAACCTGTGCACATCTCATCCCTCCTCTTTTCATGCTGTTGTTTTCATTTCCACCAATAAGCAGTTGAGATGCAAGCACTTGAGTTAAGAGAACCAGTAACCCCTGTCTCTCTAGAGCGGCTAAACCCGGTTAATGGGCTTGTGGTTTTGTACGTCTGGTCTAGAGACAGCTAAAGGAAGGTCTAAATCTGGGTTAATGTCGAGAGTGCGGTTTTTATTCACGTTTGTCATGTATCATGAGACAGTGGGGTTCGAGTACTCTTTATTTTTTCCCAAACAGCAGACATTCTTTTTCATTGCTCGCCGACAGGAAAGAAGTTGTGCTGACAAGGTGCTGGGTTGATGCAATGAGCTAGTCACTAGATTTGACAAAGTTTGTGAGATTTATGGCTTTTTTTTTTTAAAGATATTCATAGTTTTAGTAGCAAGTAAACAACATATCCATGAGCATATTCTATATTCTTCTTTTTTCTGAGGTGTATTTGTGAAGCAATGACAAAAATGTATTTCTCTGAGTGTTTAGACATTTTCTGTTTTCTCTTCCCTGCCTGAGCTCAACATGCATAGAACATGTGGTTTTGGTGCAATTTAATCTCAAAACAAGTGATTGTGTTTGTTCCAAATCCTTAAGTTCCTTGTGTGTTCCATGTGTGTTCCATGTGTGTTCCATTTATGTTCCATGTTTGTTGCATTTGTGTTTCATGTGTCTTCTGTTTGTGTGCGATGTGTTCCATGTTTGTTCCATGTGTGTTCTATCTTTTGTTCCATGTGTGCTATTTGAGTTTTATGTGCATTCCATCTGTGTTCTATGTGTGTTCAATGTTATTTCTGTTTGTGTTTCATCTGTGTTCTTTTTGTGTTCCATTTGTGCCCTATGTCTGTTCATTTGTGTATTATGTGTGTTCCATGTGTTTCTATTTGAGTTTTATGTGCATTCCATCTGTGTTCCATGTTATTTCTATTAGTGTTTCATCTGTTTTATATGTATTCAGTTTGTGTATTATGTGTGTTGCATGTGTGCTTCTCTTTGAGTTTTATGTGCGTCCCATCTGTGTTCCATGTGTATACCGTGTTATTTCTGTTTGTATTTCATTTGTGTTCTGTTTGTGTTCGATGTGTTTCATTTGTGTTTCATCTTTGTCCCAAGTGTTTTCCATGTGTATTCCATTTGTTTCATCTGTGTTCCATTAATGTTCTACCTTTGTTCCATTTGTGTTCTATGTGTTTCATTCATGTTCTGTCTGTGTTCCATGTGTGTTCCGTTTTATTTCTGTTTGTGTTTCATCTGCATTCTTTTTGTGTTATATGTGTTCCATTTGTGTTTCATGTGTGTTCTGTTTGTGTTCGATGTGTTTCATTTGTGTTCCATCTTTATTCCAAGTGTGTTCCCTGTGATTTACATTTATGTTTAATCTGTGCTCTGTTTGTGTTTACTGTGTGCTTCATTTATTTCATGTGTGTTCTGTTTTTGTTCGATGTGTTTCATTTGTGTTCCATCTTTGTTCCATGAGTGTTCCATGTGTGTTCTGTTTGAGTTTCATGTGTTCCATTTGTGTTCGATGCATTTAATTTATGCTCTGTTTGAGTTCCATGAGTGTTCAATTTGTGTTCAAACTTTGTTCTATGTGTGTTCCGTGTGATTTAAATTTATGTTTCATCTGTGTTCTGTTTATTTTCTATGTGTGTTTCATTTGTGTTTCATGTGTGTTCCATGTGTTTATGTTCAATGTGTTTCAGTGTTCCATATATATTCCATTTGTGTTTCATCAGTGTTCTGTTAGTGTTTTATGAGTGTTTTCCATCTGTGTTCAATGTGTTTCTTTTGTGTTCTATCTGTATTCCATGTTTGTTTTATGAGTGTTCCATCTGTTTTATGTGTGATCTGTTAGTGTTTCATATGTGTTCTATCTGTGTTCGGTGTGTTTAATTTGAGTTATGTCTGTGTTCCATGTGTGTTCCATTTGTGTTTCATCTGTGTTCTGTTAGTGTTTCATGTGTTTTCCATATGTGTTCCATGTGTTTCATGTGTGTTCTTTCTGTTCCATGTGTGTTCCATGTGTGTTTTATGTGTGTTCCATGTGTGTTTTCAATTTGTGTTTTATCTATGTTTCATGTGTGTTTCATTGGTGTTCTATGTTTTATGTGTGGTCCACTTGTGTTCAATGTGTTTCAGTTGTGTTCTGTCTGTTCCATGCGTGTTCCATTTATGTTATAGACCATTTTGAGGGATATAAAAAATAACAGTGGTCCAAACATATTTCCTGTTTTGCATTTGTTTCATTTCCATACCTTCCATGTGTGCTGCATGTGGTGTCTATGTGTTTTTTACTCTGTAAAAGTTCAATTGTTTGTGCAGAACACTTACTGTTTTTAGAAATATTCATCATTAAATATCAATGCATTGCAGTTCATTTCTGGTTAGTTGGTTGATTTTCATTATTTTGCAGATTTTTTTTTGCTGTTTTATGCTTGCAAATTTGAGTGTAATACGAGATATTATTTTTTACACTAAATTATGTGGGCCCTCATTTTTTCTGCCATTCCAAACCCCTCATAATTCATTCTCAGACTTAGAAAATACGAAATGTTCTGTGTTTTCAGTGTGTCTGTTTACCAAATGTAAATCTCAGGAGAATGCTGGCTTGAAGGAGACTCCTGCCGAGAAATGACTTACCAATTCAGCTTGGGTTTATAGTTGCATTGCATTTCCCGGTTCTGCTTGTAATGTATAAGCTATCTTGGATTTTGGATTTTCCTTTTTTTCTAAAGGGGTTGAAAGTTAAATGGGTAGTGAATTTTTGATGTTTAATTGCTTTAAACTTTATAGAAGTGACAGATTTAAGTGTGGTTGCAGGTTTGTTTTCTTTTTCTAGGGTGACGTTTTGCTACTCTGCTCTCTTGATTAAAGGAATATTGTATGACAGTGTCACAGCAGACTTCATCCCTGCTCTATGGTGTAGTGAACTGTCTGTCTGCCGACTTACTGCATTCTGTGGCAAAGTTAAAATGGAAAAAGAAGTGTTTGTTTTAATCCGATTACATAGGCAGCTACTCAGAATTCTTAAGGCATATTGCTAATGCCATAGCGCACAAATGAGCATAAAACATACTTGCATTACATTAAACTGACTTTGAGCATCAAGATGAATGTCGCATAACTTAAAAGTTTACAGTAACAATAACATGTTGATTTATTGTTCATATAGTTTATTATGGTGCAAGTATAAGGTCTGGTATTGGTAGTTATTTGTTAACTTATTTGTCTTTTGTATTTTATTTTAACCCTAACCTATATATTTATACTATATAGCAGTATATGTATAACAGTTCTGTCTGGTTCTCCAATCTGATTGGCTGATAGCTGTGATATATTTAAGTAATATCAGCATCTGTGCAGCCTCTTTACAGCCAGCAAAAAGCAGACACTACAGATCTAAAGTTTAAAAGATGCTTGCTCAGCTGTTTAACTGTCAGCTTATGATTTGAATCCAACACGGAAGAAAGTAGTTCCTCATACAAAAGGGTTTTTGAGACTCTTCGTGTTTGATTTTGTTTTTATATACACAATTATGCCGTCAAACTGTTGTATAAACGCAATATCACACTCGTAGCAGTGCGATATGGCTGTATATCGGCAATGGTAGGGGCACTAAAGCACTCGGTCTGCGGCCTCGTGCCAACACACGCCTCCCACCAGTGTCGATATACAGCCATATCGCACTGCTACTCGCGTGATATTGCTCATATATATATATATATATATATATATATATATATATATATATATATATATATATATATATATATATTTTTTTTTTTTTTTCTCATTCAAGAAGTCATTTTGCTCAGATAGAAATTCCAATACTTCAGGAAATGCTTCAGAACTTTCTTATTTCTAAGGGCAAAGTTGCCATGAATCCTATATCTCTCACAAACAGCACTATTTCTTTGCATTCCCATCTCGGCTGGCAAACTGAACTGGGAAATGAACCCTTTTCAAATCAGCTGTGGTCAATTAAACTCAAGCGGCTCTTTTAACGGAGTGCCGCAGTGCGTTCAGTAGTGCATTAGGCCACTTTTAGCAGGCTGTCGCGCGGCATCACATGCCCTATGGCCAACACTGAGAGAGAGACAGAGAGAGAGAGAGAGAGAGAGAGACCCCCTCATCCTCGCCTCTTCATTTCATACTTTCAGTCTTCTGCAGGAATGATTGATCATCCAGTGTGTTTTTCCCATCAGGACATTTTAGTGATGACAGAGTAACTGGAGGTCTATTGATCTTCATGCTGGCCTTTGAGCTCTTTTGTTTTTGTGTGGGTAGCTTTTTTCTCTTCACTACAAATAAAAAAAAAAATCTTGATTTTGTACATGACACATGTCTTAAAGTCTGTTTGCTGTTTATCTATCTGCTTGTCATTCTGTCTTTCTGTTTTCAAAATCCACTTTTCAATAATGTAATATTTTTAAAAAATTGTTTTACAATTACCAAACAGATATATATTGATACAAACAAAAATATCCACAAAATGTTGGTTAACGTTAGCCAATGTTACTACCAGCATTTAGCTCATTATTAAAATTAAAAATGTGTGTCGTCTGATGTTATGCAACATACCTGAGCTAATATAATGTAACAGCTACAAAGAGCAAACTTTTAAAAAGGTAAATAAATACTGTTAGTTGTTACATTGTTAGTTAATGTTACTTGATGCATTAAATGCTGATTATTAATGGTAATTACAAAGCGTTATACAAATATTTATGTAAAAACAAGTTCAGCGTTTTTTTAAATCCAGAAAGTCAATTTAAAGTGATTTATAGTAAATAAAAAAACTGTAAATTGACATTATATAAATTATAGATATACACTACTTGACAAAAGTCTTGTCGTCAATCCCAGTTGTTAGAGCAACAAATAATAACTTGACTTCTAGTTGATCTTTTGGAAAAGTGTCAGAAGGTCGATTTTTCTGATGAATCATCTGTTGAGCTGCATCCCAATTATCACAAATACTGCAGAAGACCTATTTGAACCCGCATGGACCAAAGATTCTCATAGAAATCAATCAAGTTTGGTGAAGGAAAAATTATGGTTTGGGGTTACATTCAGTATGAGGACATGTGAGAGATCTGCAGAGTGGATGGCAACATCAACAGCCTGAGATGTTAAGACATTTGTGCTGTCCTCATTACAAACCACAGATGAGGGCAAATTCTTCAGCACGATAGCGCTCCTTCTCATCCTCAGCCTCCACATCAAAATCCCTAAAGGCAAAGTAGGTCAAGGTGCTCCAGGATTGGCCAGCCCAGTCACCAGACATGAACATTATCAGAAAGAGCTTTATTGCCAGGTATGTTTGCACATACAAGAAATTGATTTTCATGACAGAGCTTGTCTGAGCTCTGTTGAGCATATTATTGAGCATGTCTGGGGTAAGATAAGATGATGGAGGAGGCATTGGAGATGAATCCAAAGAATCTTAATGAACTCTGGGAGTCCTGAAAGTACGCTTTCTTTGCCATTCCAGATGATTTTATCAATAAGATATTTGAGTCATTGCAGAGATGTGTTGATGCAGTCCTCCAAGCTCATGGGAGTCATACACAATATTAACTCTTTTTCCATTGCAGTATGACTTTATATTCTATACTGTACATTATTTCTGTTAAGTGACAAGACTTTTGTTTAAGTCAGACCTTACTGTCTTAATTAAATAATATTTTAAAATCAAGGCATGATCTTTTTTTTTTGTTTTGGTAAAATAAGTGTAAACTAGAGGTCTTTGCTTTTCATATAAACCACTTCTGATACCAAAGGATCTTCTAGAAGTCAAGTTATCAACTTGATACATGACAAGTAGTCAACTTGGATAGATGACAAGACTTTTGTCTGGTATTGTTCAAAGCATTTAATATTTTGTGTTTGTGAAACATTTATTGAACTTTCTTTATTTGCATCAATACAGAAACCGCTTTCTCTCAGAAATTGCTCAAAAATGTTATGTTTAAGTATGAACATGCAAGACATTGAGATTCTGAAGTGGACAAATTTGCACTAATAATCTTTATTTAAATCACGATTTGTAGGTAAATATTGCGTGGAATGGTTACTCTAAAAATAATTATTTAAATTATAATACAATGTACAGTTGATATCAGAATTATTAGCCCCCCTTTGAATGTTTTTCTTTTTTAAAATATTTCCAAAATTTTTTAATTGAGCAAGGACATTTTTACAGTATTTCATATAATATTTTTTTTTTCTTCTGGTGAAAGTCTTATTTGTTTTATTTTGGCTAAAATAAAAGCAGTTTTTAATTTATAAAAAATATTTTAAAGTCAAAATTATTATTGTTGTTATACAAAAACTTGCCTAATTACCCTTAACCTAGTTTAGCCTTTACATGGCACTTTAAGCTGTACAGAAGTGTCTTGAAAAATATCTATTCAAATATTGTTTACTGTCATCATAACAAAGATAAAATAAATTAGTTATTAGCAATGAGTTATGAAAACTAATATTCTTAGAAATGTGTTGAAAAAATCTTCTCTCCGTTAAACAGAAATTGGGGTGGAAAATAATCTGGGGGGCTAATAATTCAGGGGGCTAATAATTCTGACTTCAACTGTAAATCCAATTCAGATTTTTTATTGTCATATACTGCCTTACAAAAAAATGCAATTCTCTAAATTTCAGAGTGAGCCATTTTCAAAAAAATAAAAAATAAATTAAATAATAATAATAATTCTGTACAAACGAGCCTTTTAATGAACCTCTTCTAGCATGACTAAACATATTTTAAGTGTGACATGTCTCCAAAAATGATTTAAATGACTAGTAGGGTACTGTGATGTAGACTCAACCTCAGACCTGTATTATAAGATCTTGAGTGCAGCTTACAGCCGAATTATCCAGCTGTCTGTATATTACACCAACAATACCCTTCAGCCGCCTCACGCTTGCGTTTTCATTGGGCTGTAAAGAACCTGTGTTTTATGAGATCTGTTCAATACGAGCCGCTGTAGGCTGAGTATATTAACACCGAACAAGGGCACAAATTTACAGAGGAGCTACGCTAAAGGCAATAGATGATATTTTAAAAGCCCCTTTAATAAAAAGCCTGCCATCAATCTCCAATGGCTTTTCATTCGGACGGAAACCTGTGATTTCAAAATAAAAAGGCTTAACTGTGAAAATGGTACGTTTGTAAAGCTAAAAAACTGGAGTAAAATAAAGAATAGGATGTTTTGAAATGGACATTTAACCGGGCTGAAGTAGCATTAGTCAGCATGTGCACTAAATTGGCAGCTGTAAAAAAATGAAATTCAAGCTGTAATTCTCTATTAAGGCTGATTTATAATCCATAGCATGTAAAGTTGTTCTTGGCAGTTTATTACATCAGGCTCCTCCACCGTACCGTAGCCTGATTTACTGACCCGACATGAAATCATAAACATGATAGCGTATTAAATCAAGACTATGCTGCTGGGAAAGCATAAAATGTTCCTGTAGAAACAATATTTTGACTTGAAATAAAACAAGAAGTGTGAATATATAGGCTGTGTCTGTTTTTAAAGCTAAAAGATCTGAAACTGCATCCACTATATACACTCACAGGCCACTTTATTAGGTACACCTTACTAGTACTGGGTTGGACTCGCTTTTGCCTTCAGGACTGCCTTAATCCTTTATGGCATAGATTCAACAAAGTACTGGAAATATTCCTCAGAGATTTTGGTTCATATTGACTTGATAGCATCCAGCAGTTGCTGTAGATTTGTTGGCTGCACATCATGATGCAAATCTCTTGTTCCACCACATCCCAACGGTGCTCTATTGGATTGAGTTCTGGTGACTGTGGAGGCCATTTGAGTACAGTGAACTTATTGTCATGTTCATGAAACCAGCCTGATATGATTTGCTCTTTATGATATGGTGAGTTATCCTGCTGGAAGTAGCCATCAGAAGATGTGTATACTGTGGTCATAAAGGGATGGACATGGTCAGCAACAATACTCAGGTAGGCTGTGGCATTGACACAATGCTCTATTGGCACTAATGGGCCCAAAGTGTGTCACACATTAAACCCCCACCAACAGCCTGAATCGTTGATACAAGGCAGGATGGATCCATGCTTTCATGTTGTTGATGACAAATTCTGACCCTACCATCCGAATGTCACAGCAGAAATCAAGATTTCACAGAACTGCCGCTCACTGGATATTTTCTCTTTTTCTGACCATTCTCTGTAAACACTAGAAATAGTTGTGCGTGGAAATCCCAGTAGATCAGCAGTTTCTGAAATACTCAGACCAGCCCGTGTGGCACCAACAACCATACCACATTCAAAGTCACTTAAATCACTTTTCTTCTCCATTCTGATGCTCAGTTTGAACCGCAGCAGATCGTCTTGACCATGGCTGCGTCCGAAACCGCCTACTACTCAGTAGGTACTGCATTTGAATTTAAACGTACTACTCGGCCGTTAGAAAAGTACGTTCTATACAGTATGAACGTGAAAAGCATGAATGGAATTCGGACGTACTACATCCGCCAGTTTGTCAATTGCGTCGCTTTACTCCCATTCATGAATTCGCTCGCGGGGCATCATGGGATAGCGCAGCATGCATGGGATGTGCACTCTAGAATCTCGCCAGAAGTAGTAAGTCATCCTAGTACTTCTTGCATACTGTTTTTCGAATTCTATGAATTCGGACATACTTCTCGGCTCGCATACTGAATTTAGCGTACTATATAGTATGGAAGTATGCGGTTTCGGACGCAGCCCATGCCTACATGCCTAAATTCATTGAGTTGCTGTCATGTGATGGGCTGATTAGAAATTTGCGTTAACGAGCTGTTGGACAGGTGTACCTAATAAGAGGGCCGGTGAATGTATGTGGATATTGTTATAGCATGTCTTTGTCCTATTATTTTGAAAAGAAGCAAGTTCAGACATTCATACTGCTGCAGGAGACGCCCAAGTGTTTGTGTGTGTGTGTGTGTGTGTGTGTGTGTGTGTGTGTGTGTGTGTGTGTGTGTGTGTGTGTGTGTGTGTGTGTGAGTCAGTATGAGAATGTGAATGAGAAAGTAGTGTCTTAAAGGGACAGTTCACCTAAAAATCACAATTATGTCATTTAATCATCCTCATGTAGTCCATTTTAATCAGCATCTATTTAAAAGAAGTGGATTCAAGGTTTTGAGATTATTTTCTTCTTTTCTTTAAAGATTTTTGTTCAACCAGTATGCTATATTATATTATTTTTATAATAATATAATATAATATAATATAATATAATATAATATAATATAATATAATATAATATAATTTGAGGTGACGCAGTGGCGCAGTAGGTATAGTGCTGTCACCTCACAGCAAAAAGGTCGCTGGTTCAAGCCTCGGCTGGGTCAGTTGAAGTTTCTGTGTGGAGTTTACATGTTCTCCCTGGGTTTCCTCCGGGTGCTCCGGTTTCCCCCACAGTCCAAAGACGTGTGGTACAGGTGAATTGGGTAGGCTAAATTGTCTGCAGTGTAAGAATGTGAATGAGTGTGTATGGTTGTTTCTCAGCAATGGGTTGCGACTGGAAGGGCATCCACTGTGTAAAAACATATGCTGGATAAGTTGGTGGTTCATTCAGCTGTGACGTCCCTAGATTAATAAAGGAATAAGCCGAAAAGAAAATGAATGAATGAATGAATGAATGAATGAGTATAATTTTATATAATATAATATAATATAATATAATATAATATAATATAAGGTAATATAATATAAGGTAATATAATATAAGGTAATATAATATAATATAATATAATATAATATAATATAATATAATATAATATAATATAATATAATATAATATAATATAATATAATATAATAATGTATTATATTATTAATTTTTTTTTTCATTAAATAAAAAACAAACAAACAAAAAAAACAAACATTAAAATGTAAATACATAAATCGGTTAGTAAGATATCTGCATAAGTAAGTCTTTTGTTGATTTGTTGTTTTTAAAGTAATTATATATACCTGGACTATAAAGACACCTCTCATTTTATTTTCACACACACTAGTCTTGTTTTCTGTAACACCAAGAAGCATTTCTTTGGCTAGTCTTTCCGTGGTTTGATCCCTGCCTTTTACAGTTTATATTTAGTCTTTGCCACTTGCACTGACCATTCGCCTGTAACTTTGACTACGCTTCTGGATTAACCATTTGTTTGTACCCATTTGACCATTACCTGCCCGACCATTCTCTGTTTAATAAACTGCACGTGGATCCTTTATTCCGTTGTCCAGGGTCCATACCTTACAGTTTTATTGGGTCAGTGAACCCAGTACTTTATATAACATAAGTATCGACATTTTTAACCCCCTAATTAATCTGTATTGTTTCTAATATTTATTATGGTTAATTCAATAATAAATTGATCCCAATCACTAAAACTGCAGGACATTCTAGTGTGATTTTTATGTCTAAAAAGTGTCTTTGTCAATCAGTCTGTCTCTATCTGTCTCTCATGTCTGTGTGTGGATCTTCTGGAGTGATATTTGATTTGAAAGTGCAGATTTGCTTCTCATGACTGTTTTGTTGCCTGTGGTCAGTGGAGAGTCACGGCTGTGTGTGTGTGTTTGTGTGTGTGTTTAGAGGGCATCTGAATCACTCCACTATGCATGAAAAGCTTTTAGGCAGCGGGCCTGCCAGGCACCCAGCTGTCAATTTATTTGATTTGAATTGTGGAATGGAGTTATGAAGTGTGAAACGTCAGGGCTAAAATGTTTTGATTACCCTCATACACTGTGGCCATCAATTTCCATCATTCTCCTCTGAGATTTGACGTATGTGCATCTTAGCATGAACACGGCTATTTCTAATTTAGTTTAGTAATTTTTGTGGTGACTGTTAATCCTTTGTTGGATATTGTTTGGCAAAATTTAGATGCTCAAAGCAGATCCTCGAGCCTCGTAAAAGTGTTTTAATAAGCGGGTTGTATTTACAATGCAGACTGCTGAATGTGCTTGTTATTCATTGTGTTCATAAAATAATTTTTGGGTTGCATTTCTTTAGTCTCTGAAATTATATATTTGAAAAGAACATCTGAAAGCAGAAAAGCCAAAGCAAATAAACTGCATCAAGATAAATGTTCAATGTTACAGTGTAAAACAGTTGATTTTGTTAAGAAAAGTAAGGCTCAACATTTAAATAAATAACATTTCTCCATACCTGAATGATCAGACTGATTCTTTAGAAAAGTAATAATGCTAATACTTTACAATGTTAGGCTAAAATGAGTGTTTTTAAAAAAATTCTATTTAAAATTTGACCGCTTTTGGCCAAAGCATGCTTTAAATATATTAAGTAGCTGTATGATCATTCAACAAAACCGAAAGCTTAGGCATTTGAGTTTGACATAATGGTTAATTATCATAAGTTTGTTCATAATTAAGAACATATGGTATAGCAAATTTGCAAAAAAGTACTTTAAAAGTGTAGAGTTACTTTCAAAATCCTAATAAATATACATTCAGCCAGTATTATATACTTTTTTGAGCTGGAATCCTATAAATCCATCTAACAAAAAAAGATAAATAATAATAGCTTAAAAACATAATTGGATAATAATATAATATAATATAATATAATATAATATAATATAATATAATATAATATAATATAATATAATATAATATAATATAATATAATATAGTCGTCATAATATAATAGTCCCACGTTCCATATGCTTATGTTTTCATCATGTGACCTTCCCCATGTGCTCCTTTGTTCTGTTTCCCGCCATTTCTCAATGTTCATTAGTTCCACCTGTGTTTCTCCCCTGTGTATCATCAGTATCATCATGTCCTTGTGTATTTATACCCCTTAGTTTGGTTTAGTCCCTTGCCCGGTATTCTACATTGTGCATTGTTTTGACCCCATGTCGTGCCTGATTCTCCTATGTTTCCTTTGACTTCCAAGTGAGTGTTAGTAAATAAATCTACATGTTTGATAAATCCTGTGATCCTTCGCCTTTCTGAGAGAGCCCAGATGCCCTCAGATTGTTTGGAAGTGACTCTATAGACAAATATATAATATAATATAATATTATATAATATTATATTATATTATATTATATTATATTATATTATATTATATTATATTATATTATATGATACAATAATATAATATATAATATAATATAATATAATATAATATAATATAACATGCCCTCATATAGTTTAGAAGTGACCTTTTAGACAAATATATAATAGTATAATAGTATAATATAATAATATAATATAATATAATAATATAATATAATATAATATAATATAATATAATATAATATAATATATAATATAATATGCCCTCAGATAATTTAGAAGTGACTCTTCAGACAAATATATAATATAATATAATATAATATAATATAATATAATATATTATAATATAATATAATAAATATATTATAATATAATATAACAAACATGCATAATCTACAAAAATCTTCTTTTAATATAGTTGAGTTCAAAATTTTGATATCTTTCAAAATCCGGTCAACATTAGCCATCTTTTCAATAAACATGAATCTAGCCAATATTACAATATTTTTAAAGCTGGAATCAAGGTTGTCATCTAATAAAAAAACTTGAAAACCATCTTAAAAACATAATCAGGTAGTATTTTGTAGAGAGAAATTAAGACATTATACAAAATCAATGCAACTGCAGTAGTTTCTAAATAATATTGCACTGAAGCTGCCTGAAAAATCTGACGGTTTCTTCTCTTCTCTGTTGTTAGATCGCCTATAAGGCTCTTAGCTCTCTGGATCCCACTGCGGATTTGACAACACAGCGAGGCCGGGTCTTCAAACTCCAAAACGAGACCCATCATCTCTTCGTTGGGTTGTATCCAGGGACCACATACTTCTTTACTCTAAAAGCCAGCACAAACAAAGGCTTCGGCCCACCTGTGACCACCCGTATCACCACCAAGATCGCAGGTGAGGAAACAGCAGACTCAGGTTATCGAGTATTTTCCAACAGCGTTAATGATAATTACACAGAATTGTAGCAAAACAGACCCTCAAGTCTCAGTTTAATCGAGTTAATGTGACAGACATTTGTTCTTTATGGATATAGAGCATTGACGTCGGACAGGCTGATGATAATGTATGAAATTATTTCAGGGAACATGAACCGACGAGGTTAAATAAGCTTAATTTGATTGCTTGCCTAATTATCACTTGCATTTCCCAAATTTGCATAATTAGTTTTGTCGTTTTGACTTTTTCCTCGTATCTTAAAGAAGCTTTGCTGGAGCAAGAATCTCATTAGTGTGTTGTGTTATTGGCATAAATATCGTCGGGATACAGTTAATGTAAAGTGAATGGAATAATGAGAATATGAATTGTAAACAACATCCTCCACAAGTTCAACCCAATTTCTGTGGCCCGCGGCTGTCAGCTCGTCGCGTCTCATAATGACGTGGCATTTGTGCTGCACGCCAGACACCATTTATTAAAAGCGTATTGTTCACTGAATCTAAACACTGTAATGAGAGAGTGACATTTTCAGTGTGATTACATAGTAATGACCTTCGAGTCAGGCTTCAAAACACCGGGCTTTCTCCGTAGGAGGAAATTCTGCGAAAGGAATGTTTTTACAAATACATGAATATTAAATATGCATAATATTAAAACAGAGTTTTATATGTGTTTGACTGGAAGTTGCGATATCTGAGCTTGGATATTTACAGCATCTGCAACATCATTGCAATAAAACACTATTTTATTGTGTTTCCCTGCAAAAAATACTTATTGTAGGATTCATTAAAGCCTGTTTACTTTTCCAATATGCTTTTCCCAATTCATTATTTCCCTAAGGATTGACAAAAACTTTCTTAAAGCTTTATTAGCTAGGAACCAAACCAGCCTATGAGGAGAATCACAACAAATATTGCAAATGTATTACAAGTATGTGAAACATAGACACTTCCTATTGTATTTTAAAACAAAGGATGTAAAATATAAACCTATTACAATATAGTTGTTTATTATATCTATTAAAACAGTAAGTTTTATGTTGAAGGATGTGATACACAGTTGAAATCAGAATTATTAAATCTGTTAAATTTGAATTATGGCGACGCTGTGGCGCTGTAGGTAGTGCTGTCGCCTCACAGCAGGAAAGTTGCTGGTTCGAGCCTCAGCTGGGACAGTTGACGTTTCTGTGTGGAGTTTGCATGTTCTCCCTGCGGTCGCGTGGGTTTCCTTCGGGTGCTCTGGTTTACCCCACAGTACACATGCGGTACAGGTGAATTGGTTAAGCTAAATTGGCCGTAGAGTGTGAATGACTGTGTGTGAGGATGTTTCCAGATGGGTTGCAGCTGGAAAGGCATCCGCTGCGTAAAAACGTATGCTGGATAAGTTGGCGGCTCATTCCGCTGTGGTGACCCCCGATTAAAAAATGACTAAGCTGAAAAGAAAATAAATGAATAAAAATTCGGATTGTTTTATATTTTTTCCCCAATTTTTGTATATATCTATCTGTATCTATATATATATATACAGTTGAAGTCGGAAAAAGCCTTTTTTGTTTTACTTTGGCTAGAATAAAAATGGTTATGAATTAAAAAAAAAACATTTTTGGGACAAGATTATTAGCCCCTTTAAGCTAATTTTTTTTTTTCAATTGTCTACACAACAAACCATCATTTTACAATAACTTGCCTAATTACCCTAACCTGTGTAGTTCACCTAATTAACCTAGTTAAGCCTTTAAATGTCACTTTAAGCTGTATAGAAGTGTCTTGAAAAATATTAAGTAAAATATTATTTACTGTCATCATGGCAAAGATAAAATAAATCAGTTATTAGAAATAAGTTTTTAAAACTATTATGCTTAAAAATGTGCTGAAACAATCTTCCCTCCATTAAACAGAAATTGGGGAAAAAATAAACAGGGGCGCTAATAATTCTGACTTCAACTATATATATATATATATATATATATATATATATATATATATATATATATATATATATATATATATATATATATATATATATATATATATTATCATAGAAAGGCAAATAATTTTCTTTGACTGTACATAGCTATGAAAAAAATTCTATTAGATTTTTTTTAAATAACAAGTGTTAAAAAAAAAAAAAAAGTTTTGTTTGTTGTGGTTGAACATTGATTCCTCAAATCCTCATACAATTGATCTGCTGAAAAGTCTGGCTTTAAAAGTTGATCAGTTTTCTTTATTAAAAATCACTTTCTTTACTTCTAGAACCCAACCGTTGCACACTATATAACATTTATTATCGCAGAAAAATTTGTAATTTTATACTTGCAAAGAACTTTCATTCATGCTTGCATTACAGAAAGCGATGAAATGTGCAAAGCTTTTATAACATCAGTTTCTCATCCGTTTGTCCTTGTCACTTGAAATGAGGTCTGCTGAGCTTTACAGTACGTGCTTTCTTTATATCCTCATAGTATGTGTCCTTTAACATGAATCTGTGTCTGCAGCTCCATCCATGCCTGAATATGAGACCGACTCTCCTCTCAATGAGACAGACACGACCATCACCGTCCTCTTAAAACCCGCTCAATCACGAGGAGCACCAGTCAGGTGAGTCTGTCTGTCACTTATTGCTTTTTCCAATCCAGGCTCATAGGGAATAAGTGTCTAGGACTACATTTTTGAGAACCAGAAAAATATGTAGCCTGGACTACGTTTTCTTGCAGTTTTTGTTTTCCCAAGTCCACTAGAGGGCGCAGTGTACATTTTTTGACCGTCTCAAATATGCTACTGCGGCATGTTTTGTCATGCATGCCATTTTTTGTAAATCCACTAGAGGTCGCTGTATACGTTTGTTGCGCATATTAACGTTTTTTTTTTTGTTCTCGTCCGTGAAAGAGGCCGGTCGGCTTGTCGTTATGCATGATATATCAGTTTAATATCGACTGGCCCACACACCACCTTCTCTAATCCCAACCGATAGTGTTTTTAAAAGCAGACTAGAAGAGAAAATCCATTGCAGCTCCATGCTTCTACCAAAACCTCATGCTGCTTCTTTTGTTTAGTTTTTCCTGGTTTCTTGAACCGTCCTTCGTCTGACATGAACCCCAGTCAGCTCCGCTCTGCTTCCTAATTATAGTGCTATTTGCGGTGAGTTATTGATAGGCCCACCTGGAATCTGCGCGTGCAGAATTCTGCAGATTTTTAGCCCATCATTTATTCTGTTGACTTGAGTAAATGTGTGTAAATCTATATTTGTTCGTTTTTTTTTTTTATTAATTTCAGTAATATTATTGACTAATGTAAAAATGTTAATCTACTTTTTTAAAATGCAGTTTGTACAGTATTATTTTCTGTCTTTTACTAGATGTGTCATATGACAAACTTGCTTTATTTACCAAATAAAGTGGATCTAATTGGATTTGCGTTTTAAACATTAAATAAAAGTTAAAAAGATATTATTTTTTATTTCATGTATTAAGGTTTTAGTTATGATACTCCCAAAATAATTCTGCAGAAATCCGCAGACTTTTACCAAATTCTTAGCAGAAATGGCAAAAAACATCCGCAGATTCCGTCTGGCCCTAGTTATTGAGCAAAACAGTCACGCCGGAGAAAATACGAAGGTAAACAGTCAGCGATACTGCCCCATATTGTTCGTTTTACACATATCATGCAACCATATGTACCCATGAGCACATATTTCTTGGTTCTCAAAAATGTACACCAGGGCACATTTACCCAATGAGCTATTGTTGGATTTTTCATTGATAATGTGTATGCATTTAACACGTTATTACTTATTAAATGAAAGTACACAGTCAAAATATATATATATATATAGGTTATATTTTAAAGTATATCAAACTATTTGCTATTTTACTTAAGAAATAGATCTTTTAGTCAGTGAAAATTTTTCTCAACCTGATGTTAGGTCATGTTTTCATCTATTTTAAAGCCTCCTGTCTATGATATTGGACAGTTTGTCATCCTGTCAAATAGCAGTACAGCTCTGCACTACACTGAAGAGAAGCATTACAATTGGTCAAAAAAAAAAAGTTTTAGTTGTAGTTTTTAGTTTGTAGTAACATTGTTTCCTCAACTCCTCATTCAATGGATCTGCTGAAAAGTCTGGCTTTAAAAGTTGATCAGTTTTCTTTATTAAAAATCACCTTTTTTACTTCCAGAACCCAACCATTGCAATCTATAGAACATTTATAAACAAGACAAATATGTAATTTTAAACTTGCAAAGAACATTCTTTCAAGCTTGTGTTACAGGAATCGATAAAATGTGCAAAGCTTTTTAAACATCAATTTCTAGTGCTTTCTAGTGCTTTTTGCGGTGAGTTATTGAACAAAACAGCCTCGCCAAAGAAAAATATGGAGGTAAACAGTCAGCGATACTGCCCTGTATTGTTCGTTTTACACATATAATGCAACCATATGTACCCGAATGAGCACATATTTCTTGGTTCTCAAAATTGTACACCAGGGCACATTTACCCAATGAGCCTCATGAACCTCATGTCAGGTCATGTTTTCATCTATTTTGAAGCCTGCTGGCAGTACAGCTCTGCGCTACACTGAAGAGAAGCATGGCAGCAGATTTTATTCACATGTATTGATATATTTGATAATATTCCATAGATTGTATAGAAGAAAAGAAGTATTGCATTTACTAAAAAAAAAAAAAATGACTATAAAATTGCAAGCTTTAAATTAGGACACTTTTAATAGACAAACTAATGATGTACATCAGTGGTTCTCAATGTCTACATTAAAAGGTGCAAATCTGAGTTTTTATTAGGGTAAAATGTCCAGAACAATTGATATTACATAACTTGTTTTTAATAAACATCCATAACATGCATCACAAGTCAGCACTATTTAATTTTGTTTAAATAAAGTGCCATTTGCATTCAAAACACATTAAAAAGAATGTAAATGTGACCAAACCACTAACATGAGTGCATTTTTTGTACAAAACACAACAAAGGGGAGGCCAATAGTATCTGGATGCTATGGAGCTAGTGACGTCACTAGAGGTGTAGGGTTAGGGATGGGCATTAAAAAGCATTGCTTACAGGCCAACTGCACCAGGGGCCTCATGTACAAAGACTTGCGTGGAAATCTTACTAAAACATTGCGTACGCACAAACCTGTAAATGTGCGTACGCAGAAAAAAATGCAGATGTATGAAACACTGCGTACGCCGAATCTCACGCATATTCTTTTGTACATCTGAATGAACGTGAAATTGAGCGCAACATGCATGAGCACAAAACCCCTCCCTGCCTTCTCCCCCGTATGAATATGCTAATGACTATGCTAATGGCAAAACCCAACGAAAAAGCAATGGCAAAATCAAGCAAAAAGAGAAACTTTGAACAGAATGTGAAATGGAGGTGCTGCTTTCGGAGGTAGACCAGAGAAAAGCGGTGTTATTTGCAAGTTTGTTCTCCGGAATTAACAACAAAAGAAAAAAATAGAGTGGGAGAGTTTAGCTGATGCGGTCAACACAGTTGGGTCTGAACATCGCACTGAGTGCATTAAAAAAAGAAATAGTGTGGTTTATATCTGTAAAATGTTGCAGGATGCTTAACAGTCTCAGTGGCGCTACTCGTAAGACGCATGAGATCATGAATTGATGCGGTCGAGCATGAACTCGGCTCGAATCCAGTGTCTGATGAACTCTTTCTTGTTTTTTCCCCCCGCTACATATCAGATTTTGCCAACTATTTATCACGAGAAAGACAAGTAGGAATCATCAATAAGTTCATATCAATAAGCATCATATTTTATTTGCACATTTATTGAATGGAAATGTTTCTGATTCACGCATGCAAATTCATCTTCAGATAGTGTCTTTATAGCAATGTGCGTGCGGTAGATCGCTCAGATTACATTGGGAAAACAGGCGACCGCTGCAAACTGTGCTTTAATGTTTAGCTGGTCAAATGTATGGTATGGAAACCTTATATACCTGCTGAACCCGTCTCATACAGCTGCCATTGCAAGGCTCAGACACTTTGTAGAGAGGAATTTAACACAACTGCCTCTAGGAGTCGCCAATGGAAATAAAACAGACACGCACAAAAAATGTGCGTACGCCTGCTATAAAGCTGGAGTGGAGCTGCGCACATTCCCACGTTCAGTTCATTGTTAGTAAATCCAAACGTGAGCGATTCTGAGCGTGAAACCTGGCGTACGCAAAGTTTTTGTGCGTACGCAGCGTTGATACATGAGGCAGCAGGTCTGCATCCAGACCTCTCTCCTCTCCAAAAAAAAAGTGAAAAATACAAAAGATGTGTAATGAAAACTTTAGGTGTTGTAGTTTTGCGTTTCTATATCTGTCTTTTGTGGAAACTGCCGTTCACAAAGTCTGTGTCTCACATTTCCACTCTTTACAACTCCTCATTTGTCTCATTACAAATTAAGCAGAATGGCTTTGTGCTGGCTTGTGGCAAAATAAATAAATACTTATTTGTCCATTCAACCTTGAACTCTTGATTCTCTTCATCAAGTTTTTTTCTCCCATGAGTCTGACATCTTCATCCATTCAAATGATCACTTTTCTGCAGTGCGTTAAGGCTGATTTATACTTTCGCCTGGCACCGAGTCGCAGACCTTTGTTGGCACTGTGATTAGTCACTTGATCATATGAAGCCTCGTATTTTCAATGGATGTCATGACAGCAGAGTCACGCAGGAAATCATTGAATATTTTGCCTTCGATTTTATTTCCTCCTGTATTTTTTAAGAACAAAAATACAGACAACTAAACTGTTGATTTACAAGGTTTATGCATTTATCAATGAAGGAAATCCACCATTTGAATCCTTTACTCATGGTCTTGCAATACGAAATAGAGTTGGTCGGAATTGAATCCCCTCTGTGCATTAAAGGGTAGTGTGCTGGTCATGCAAGCCAGTAGACAAGCTAGTCGACTAAAGTGCATCCCTTGATAAACTTGACATAAAGACCAATAATTTATATTATTTGAAATTTCATGTTTTTTATATTGTTTTTGCAGTATGATTGGTTTTTACCTGATGTTCATTGAAATTGGCAAAAAAAAAATAGTAAGACTTATTGATTATTTTTAATTATTCTCATTTAATAAACCTGAGGTTGTAAACCTTAAATGTATACTTCTTCATTTTTTTTTTGGTCTGAAGGGGTTAATGAGAAACATCTGATTAAAAATTGTTTCACACCAAACCCTGCAATAATATAAGTTCACATTCTTATCATATATTTTGACCAAATCTGCAGATAAAGGCAAGAATACACTAAATTACAATGCACCCTAAATACACAAATACACCACAATCCCTCTCTCCAATCCTCCAAGAGGGTTCCAGTGCATCGTCTGAATGAAGAAGTGCATTACTGTTGATTCACTCGCCGTCCTGAGGGTTTTTAAATGCAGTCATTCAAATAAGCGTCATTTGTATGCTAAGCCTTCGAGGGGATCCTGGTCCATTTGGCTGTGTTTTGGCAAGCAAACAGAGCCTTTCTCTGTGTGGAAATCCAGTCTGTGAATGTGCAACAGATTTTGGCAAATTCTACAAATTGCAAGTCGCTGCTGAGTTGGAAGAACAGCACAGTTGATGGGCAATAGGAGCCCATCAGTGTAATTATCAGTTATTTGGTTGCTTTCAGAATTCTTAGTTGTGTTTGCGATTGGCAAGACGAAGAACTTTATTAAAAGTAATATATTATATAATTATATTTTATTATCTATTATATTATATTATATTATATTATATTATATTATATTATATTATATTATATTATATTATATTATTTTATATTATATTATATTATATTATATTATATTATATTATATTATATTATATTATATTATATTATATTATATTATATTATAAATCATTTTATTATTGACACAGATTGCGCTATTTGTGTCTTTTTATATTTCTTTTAAACCTGTTTCAACAATTTTATTAGGGGTTTGAGCACGATGCACTGAAACCCTGTTGTTTTTGTGGGATTATTATTATTATTATTATTATTATTATTATTATTATTGTTTTACTTCTGCCATGATTACCTAGTAGTCCTCACATCTACTCAGATCCAAAGACATGTCCAAATCAGCGCCTATAGTGCTAAAAACAAAACAAAACAAAAAAAAAAGTATTTTGACCCGCATTCGAACATCGTTTGTTGTAGACACAAAAACTTTACATATTTGTAATCCTTGGGTCAGCCCAAACAAAAGTGAGTCACTTGGGTTTTCTCTACGATGCACCGTTTTTCTGCTACACCGAGCTTTGTCTGAAACCCCCTATTTTTTGCGAGCTAGTCTTTTATTTGTTTTTGTTTTTATCATCTTAATTCTTTGTTTTTTTATGTTATTTGTTTTTTTTATTCTTGTTTATGTTAAGCACTTTAAATTAACATTGTGCACGAAATGTGCCATTTAAATAATAATATAATATAATATAATATAATATAATATAATATAATATAATATAATATAATATAATATAATATAATATAATATAATATAATTTAATATAATATAATATAATATAATATAATATAATATAATATTTGTTCAATATATTTTTACCGAAAAACCAAAGCCTTACAAAGCTGACTCACGTTTTATGAAAGGCATTGTTTGCATGCCCTATATACCGCATATGACTCTGGCAATCCATATGCGTCTTTGCGAACAACACGCAACTGAAAATTGTTAATAATTACAGAAGCTTTCGACCGGGGGTTACAGCGGATTCACGACTTCCAGCGTGCACTTAAAGCCATTAGTTTGAAATGGAGATCCAGTGTGTTTGAAAGAGAAAAGCAGGCAGGCCTCTTTGGTCATGGGAAATTATCCCTTATGAAAGATGCCAGATTAGAGGCTAGGATAATTTGCCACGTCTTTTTTTTCAGCGAAACATACATTTCCCTAATTGCACATAATTGGGAAGTATGTTCTTGGCGTAAGACCACATAATTGCAAACAAGTACTATTAGCAAGGGGAGCTCAAAAGATGTCCTTATCCATTCAGCGTGTACTGAAACACACAGATGCCCCTCTCTAATCCCTTCCTCACGACGAGTACTTTAAAAAAAAACTCCACAAATCCGCACCTCCCTCCGGCTAATTACCAGAGTAGAGATTTCCCTCTGCTGGCTCTCCACCGCATCGCCTGCCTTCTCTTATGAGGGAAAGCCAGGGATTTTGGGGTCTCATGCAGGTTTAATAGAAGCAGAGAGTTTAATAGAGATGTTTAGCAGCTAGTTGTTCGTTCGAGAAATCTTGATGGTTGACAAGGCCTTGTGTGATTCTTGGAAAACTAGAGGAAGAGTTTTCTTGATGGTTTTAATGGCTTGTTAAATTGCCTCGGGCTCTACTCCTTCTCTCTCTCTCTCTCTCTCTCTCTCTCTCTCTCTCTCTCTCTCTCTCTCTCTCTCTCTCTCTCTCTTTCTCTCTCTCTCTCTCTTCAGATGTGCCTTCACCAGCTGAAGATAGGTCTCAAATCTAGAGGCACTGCAGTGACTAAAGCATGTGCTTAAAGGGATAGTTCACCCAAAAAGGAAATTTACCCATCATTTATTCTCCCTCAAGTGGTTTTATACCTTTATGAATTTCCTTTTTGGTCAATGCAATGCAACACAAAAGAAGATATTTCAAAAAATGTTACAATCCTTCTGTCTGGTTCTTAAATCTGATTGGCTGATAGCTGTGCAATATTTTGCCAGTAACATCACACAAAGGCCTCTTCGCCCGTCACCTCTGTGTATTACTCCACCCACATACAACAGGCAACAAGCAGGCTGCAGTTTGACAAATATTATTGTTGTCAGACAACAAAATGTACTTTTGAGGCTTTTTTAGTCGAGAATGTAGTTGTTTAGATTGCAACTATGCAGTTTCTTTGTAAGAATAGTGCCTATTTTAAAATATTTACAATTTCTGAGAGACAGCTCGTCGGCGACCAAAGATGGTTGACGTTGTCTATCCACAAGACGGTGCCAGAACCGCATAATAAGCCCTTGCTCAGTGTGTTCTCTTGAGTGCGAATAAAAAGCTGAAAAAACGGAAGCCTCATGGTTTTTAAGGTGGACCGGATAGTCAATAAGAAGCTGCGAATAAGAAGCTGGATTCAGCCTTGTCCCTCCTTATCACAAACACAACAGCAGTCTGATGAGAAATCTCTGTAGATGGATGGCATTTCATGTCACGTTCAGCCTTATAATCTTAAAATGTGAGCAAAATTTAATGTTTTGTCATCACCTTAAGGGGGTCTCACACCAGAAGAACCGCTACACATTACACTATAGAGAATCATTCAAATACTAGCTCTAAAGTGACGTTGGTGAATTAGTAACGGCTTCTGCTGTTCTGACATCAGCTGCAGATGTGAATGAATGGCGGAAGAAAGTAGCTCCTAATACAAAAGGGTTTTAGACTCTGTGTTTGATTTTCTTTTGATTTTCGTCGAACTGTTGTATAAACGCAATATCGTACCAATGCAAGCCTCTCACTCGTGCTGATATACAGCCCTAGCACACTGCTACTCGTGTGATATTGCTCATATAAAACATATTTTATATATATATATATATATATATATAACACACACGCATATACATTATTAATGAAAGTTTATTCTGGATATGATTAATTGCGATTATTATTTGCCAAGCACTACTAGAAATAAACAGTAGTATCATAGCATTTGTAGTATTTAATTCTTATGGATTTTTTCCTCTAGTTCTTATCAAGTGGTGGTTCAGGAGGAGCGGAAGCAGAAAGTCCGGCGAGCCACTGATGTTCTGGAGTGTTTCCCTGTTCCCGTGAGCTTCAGAAATGCTTCAATCTTGGATTCTCCTCACTATTTCGCAGCTGAACTCCCTCCGGTTAGCCTTGCTGTAGTTCAGCCCTTTACTATAGGGGACAACAAGACTTATAATGGCTACTGGAATGCTCCACTGTCACCTGCCAAAAGCTACAGCATTTACTTTCAGGCCCTGAGCAAAGCCAACGGGGTGAGTACTTCATTTTGTCTTTATTTTGTTTCCAGTGCATTGTTCTTGATAATTGTTGATGCTTGAGTATTGATTAGTTGATCTACAGGAATTTGGCTGTGTTATATTTGATCTAAGAATCATACAGATTGAAACAATAAATTTTATTTTAACATATACAGTTGAAATCAGAATTATTAAACCCTCTGAATTTTAGGCTCCCTGTTTATTTTTCTCCCCAATTTCTGTTTAACGGAGAGGAGATTTTTTTTCAAAACATTTCTAAACGTAATAGTTTTAATAACTCATCTCTGTTAATGTAATTATTTTATCTTTGCCATGATGACAGCAAGTAATATTTTACTAGATATTTTTCAAGACACCACTATACAGCTTAAAGTGATATGTAAAGGCTTAACTAGGCTAATTAGGGTAACTAGGCAGGTTAGGGTAGTTAGGCAAGTTATTGTATAATGATGGTTTGTTCTGTAGACTATCAGAAAAATAATAGCTAAAAGAGGCTAATAATTTTGACCTTAAAATTATTTAAAAAAAATTAAAAACTGCTTTTATTCTAGCCGAAATAAAACAAAAAATACTTTTTCCAGAAGAAAAGAATATTACCAGACATACTGTGAAAGTCCTTGCTCTGTTAAACATCATTTGGGAAATATTTAAAAAAGAAGAAAAATACAAAAGGGGGCTAATAATTCTGACTTCAACAGTATATATATATATATATATATATATATATATATATATATATATATATATATATATATATATATATATATATATATATATATATATATATTGTAATTATAGTTAATGTTCAAATCTGATTTTTAGATTAGATTAGATTCAACCTTATTGTCATTACACATGTACAAGGCAACAAAATGCAGTTTGGGTCTAACCATATTGTCACGATCATCAGCGAACTAAAACACCATAGATCGCTGGAAAACACTCACAAGCGTTAACGGACTACAAATCCACCATATCTGAACCACTGTACTCCACAATGTCATTACACCAGGCCCACTGGACAATAGAATATTACATTGATCTGTCACTGCAACTTAGTGAGTCTCCCTTCACTGTAGGTGAGAGTGTAATCAGTCAGGATCTGGAACGTGTGTGTGTGTTCCGAGTGCATTTATGGAGTTGTAGCCCATAAAAATTGTGGATTTGTAGTCCGTTAACACTTGTGAGTGTTTCCTAGCGATCTATGGTGTTTTAGATTGCTGGTGATCGTGACGCATATACACTACTTCTAATGTATTTTTGTTTCATATTTGCTCATTTTTTGTTTAATTCTGTTTAATATTTCTAGATATTAACAATAGTAATTTAAATACCTATGATAAAATTTGTTGGTATTTAAAAACAAATAAAATATTAAGTTTTACTTGTATTGTACAGTATTTCCCCCATTTTAATTCATAATTTTTTCAATATTTTTATCTTGATACGGTACAGTTTTTTAGATAGGAAACCAAATCGAATTAAAATAATAGGAATCATAATTAGAAACATAGTTCTATGTATGATATTCATTTTAAATCAAAACGTTGTTTTTCATGAACTATGGCCTTATTAAGAAATGTAGGAGCCATTCACATATCCAAATATTTATATAAAATTAATTAAATATTATAAAATGTTATAAATGTAATCAAAATATTCAATTTATATATCAATCAATATTTAGTCAATATATAAAATAATCATAAAAAAATGAACAAATCTAAAAAATTATACACTGTAAAACCCAGCAGTCAACTTTATCAAATCAAATGAGTGTACTTAACTCAAAATTGACGGAGTTAATTTTACTCATTTGAAAAGTGTTTTAAACTCTGTGTTTAAGGTAATAGGTTAATTAAATACCTCATTACTTCAACTTAAATGAAGTAAGTTCACAGTACTCAGATTAGTTTTTTTAACTCAAATGGTTTGCAGCAATCGGTTTCGTCAAAGTTGTCTTAACTTATTGGGTTTTACAGTACTCAGTTGGTTTGAGTTCTCTTTATTTATTGGGTTTTACTGTATTCAAATTGTTTCATTTACCCAAATGGATTAAGTTCACAGCATTTAATAGGATTAGTTTTTGAACTTGTTATTTATTGCAATCGGTTTCCTCAAATGGTTTGAGTTACCTTAATTTTGGGGGTTTTACGGTGTAGTAATGGTGGAAAATGTACAATTTATTTAATGAATTTAATTCGTCAATAACTGTGTCCTGTGAAATTTTGCATCAACAAATCATCAGTTGAGAGGTGTTTCCGTTGTGGGGAAAAGTTTGATAGTAGTTTCTATGGCCTCTATTATGAATCATATTAATAAACCACAAGGCTATTTTAGAAACTGAGTATATTAGTACATATTTAGATGTATGTTTCCCATATCATTATTTGAGTGTCGGTAAAGGTTGTAGATGGGCCTGCTGCTGCATTGCTTTGCGTTTTGAAGTATGTGCTTCCCAATTTGATTGGATTTGATTCAATTCAATCTCTCAGTCTCGGGCGGCTGGAGAAAAGCACTCAAAAACAACCTCAGACCGTGACCCAGATAATTTGATTGGAGATTCATGCATAAAATATGGATTTAGGTTGGTAGTTCAGATTTGTTTTCAACTTACCTTGTTCCAGGAGCGCTCGGTGCAAATGTGTGCCATTTGATTTTTTTTTATTATTTCCACGAGGGAAAGTGACAAATAAATTCACAATGCGATTCAGTGCTGAGATTACCTGTCATAGTGATGGTTATTCAAACCGACTTGATGTAGCAGTTGTCATTAGTAGAGTCATTTGTTGATTTGATGCATTTGGTAGAGATTGTTAATGATGTTTATAGGTAAAAAAAATGATATCACGGCTGTATACCGTGGCTACTAAAAGAATGTAGACAACAAAGCAACACTTAAAATAAATAATAATAATAATAATAATAATAATCATCATCATCATCCATGCCGTTTATTTAGTTTTATTTCAGTTTTATTTTGGATGCAATAAATTTACATTTATTGCAGTAAAATAGAAAAACACTGCAAAGATTTGCAATGATATTTATGATTTTAAAAATTACAAAATAATACCATGGCTGTATACAGTACAGTGGCCACAAAAGCATTTAGACTAAAAAAGAAACATTTAAAATAAATAAATGGAATAAATAAATAAATAAATAAATAAATAAATAAATAAATAAATAAATAAATAAATAATAATTACTGTTATTATTATTTTATTTTATTTATTTATTGAAATTTTTTTTTTAGGAATTATAATAAGAATAAGAAGTGCAGTTCTTCTTCACATTGCAGTTTATTTAGTTCTCAGTTTTATTTGGAATGTGAAATAATATAGAAAAATATTTTACAGTTATTACATTAAAATATAAATATTTTCTTAAAATTTTGTGAAATTTCTGTTCATATTTCCTGTTTAATTCAAAATGTTGCTCAGTATTATTTTGGGATTTTTCAGTTACTATTGTAATTCTAAAAATATGAAATACATTTTATTTTTACATTTTCTGTTTTTTCTTTTAATATTAACGTTTTATCAATTTGGTTATCTTTTTTATTTGAAGTAATTATTTTAAATATCTGTATAGTTCTAATTGCTTTTCTCCTCTTTCAAGAATTCTTTTTTTGACACTTTCTTTAAATTGCTTTTCCACCAGTGTAAATAGCAAAGACATTCAGAAAGTCATGTCATTTTAATTGTCACTTCAGTGTGCACATACACAATTCCTAATGAGTAACAGAATGCGGTGCATTGCTCTCTAATGAACTATCTTTGCTCCATAATATCAGCATAAGCAGGCTAACTGTAGTCCACATTAAATTCACAAATCATCATCACTTCTCATGTGAGGCAAATGCCAGCATGACTTTTAAAGACCTTTGCATATGATTAAAGATGAAGTGTGTACTTCTGGGGGTGTTAAAATACTCTTTCTTATCTAGCTTGATTTCTTCCAAAAGACTCCATTCTCCAGTCAACATGGGGAGAAAACAACACACCACCTTTAAATGCAGAAATGTTGTTGTGTCTTGATCTTTCTCCTGATATTTTCTGTTTTTCGGACCATTCTCTGTAAACCCTAGAGATGGTTGTGCGTGACAATCCCAGTAGATCAGTAGTTTCTGAAATACTTAGGCCTGCCCGTCTGGCACCAACAATCATGCCACATTCAAAGTCACTTAAATCACCTTTCTTCCCCATTCTGATGCTTGGTTTAACTGCAGCAGATCGTCCTGACCATGTCTACATTATTGGCTGATTAGAAAATTGCATAAACGACCATTTGGACAGGTGTACCTAATAAAGTGGCCGGTGAGCGTAATGTTAATCTATGCTTTCTTTTGAGTTTTTACTGCAGATGTCACATCGTTAATGCTGGAATTGCTCATCAGTCTTTGGCAAAGATGGCAACGGAGGGAGGGTCCGGTCAGGTTAATAGTGGTCTCAATATTGTTTGAAGCTAATTTAGGATTCTTCTGCTTGGTTTTGTCCCTCCGGTGTGTTTGTGAACGGGACCGCAGACGCTCAGGCTAAAAGAGCAAGTAATTGCCGCTGCAGGCGTCTTTTGTTCTGGAAGAGGGATACGGAGTTGTGAAGAGCCACTCACTCGTTTAAGTGGCTGAACCCACACAAGACAGAAATTGAAACAGACACATGCAGCTTTTAGCAAAACGGAGCCCGCAAAGCACGTCGTGTCTTCGCTGCGTGGCAGGTAAAAAGGAGCAGTTTGTAGCTCTTTGTTTCCATTGATGTGTAGCTCTAATAGGAACAAACACAGCTTGCATTTAAACGTGTCAAAGGTGAAATCAGGAGTGTGTTGTTGGACAACTATATATAATAATAGCTAAAACGAGCAAGCGAATGCATGTGAAGTCAAGTGCTGACTGGTTAGTTAGTGCTTCACATAAATGATGTATTTAAGATTCTGCACTATTTCTTACTCAAACTGACAGATAAGATGGGTTTTTAAAACTTCCAGAAAAATAGATTTGACTTCTCTGCTAAATCGCTTAATGTTTTCTATAACAACAACAGCAATAATTTATATTAGAAATTGTAATAGTGTCCATTTCAAGTTCTCCTTATCATTTGAGCCTTGTATGTTTTGTTTTGTTTTGTTTTAATTTATTTTATTTCACCTCTAGGTGCAAGACATAATTTTATTATTATTTTGTAAAATTTTAAAATCAAAAAGAAGATAATGAATAAGATCAATAATAAGAAAAACTATTGTTGTTATTACATTATAATGTTGTTGTTCTTGTTGTTCTTATTCAGTTTGAATAAGAAGTTCTTCTTTTTCTAAATATTTTAATGCATAAAATTTGTTATTTTTATGATTTTGAGACATTTACATAATAATAATAATAATAATAATAATAATAATAATAATAATAATAATAATAATAATAATAATAATGCAATAAAATAATAACAATAATAGAAAAAACAATAATAATAATAATAAAATAATAATAATAATAATAATAATAATAGAAAAATATTATTTAATAAATTATTATTTCTTAATAATAATAACAATAATAGAAAAAATAATAATTAATATGTTGTTGTTATTTTAGTTTGTTTGATGATGATGATGGTGAAGACTATTATTATTATTTTTATTATTATTATCATGTTGTGTATATAAATATTTTAATGTTTTATTACATAACATTTTTATTTTGTTTATTTGATTTCACCTTTAGATGAAAGACAATAATAATAATAATAATAATAATAATGAAACAGAAATACAAATAATTAATAATAATAGAAAAAAAAATAATAATAATTCTTCTTATAATTATTACTAATAATTATTACTAATCTACTGTTATTATTATTATTATTATTATTAATTTTTGTATATATATATTTTAATATTTTATTATACAACATTTTTATTTTATTGTTTATTTCACTTCTAGATGCAATATATATTATTATTATTGTTATTATTATTATTAATATTAATAACAATAGCTAATATTATTAAAATATAATATTATGATACTATTTTTATTCTTGTTTTAGTTTAGTTTTATTATTATTATTATTAAATATTTGAATATATAACATTGTATTTTATTGCTTCTCAATGATGGGTTGCAGCTCGAAGGGCATCCGCTGCATAAAGCATATGCTGGATAAGTTGTCGGGTCGTTCCACTTAGGCGACCCCAGATTAATAACGGGACTAAGACAAAAGGAAAATAAATGAATGATTTAATTTTATTTTATTTTCACCTCTAGATGTAAGACATACATGCAACTAAACTCCTGATGAACCTGATTTACTGCCCATTCCTGCACTAGGTTTGCATTTCTGTAAGCAGAGACTGCATTTGGTCATCGAAATGAAATGCCTAAAGCAGTACTCATACATTCATGAATGATTAATTCCTTTTTAATTGCATAAATGAAACAACAATGGCCTTAATCAAGGGTTAATTAGCGTATTACCCTCGTCCTGTTGTTGGATTCAGTTCGTCAGCATCTGATAGCATTGATACTCTTGCATGGAGACAAAACATTTCTCACTCTATGTCTGGGAGTGCTTTTGAAGCGTCTCGCGCTTGTTTCACACGTTGCTTTTTTGTGAATCTCTTGCCGTCTCTTTCTTCATTTACACCTTACGCTGCACTCAGCTGTCACGTTTGCCTTTGTTCTTATGAAAAACAGAGCGCTCTGGATGAATGGAAATGATACAGACAACAAAAGCAGCTCGTGTCATAGTTTATTGTTTTGTTTTTAAGTTCTTTTCCTCTATCCTCTTGCTAATGCTTCGACTTCAGGAGGTGTTACTCCCGAAAGCGTCGTCTCCTGAAATAGCAGCGTCACCGACTCCAGTACCTTCAGACGACTGGCTGATGCCACTTTTTCTTTTGTCATTTTGTACCGCACATTTCTTTTATTCATTCTCACTAGAGTGTTTTTTTCCCCTCTCGAGCCTCTAATGTGGAGATGATTGCCTCAGGAGGTTGTTGTAATCATTCATACCTGCGTTTATAATTCGTAATTATAAGCATTCGTTTCACAATCTGTTTGAAACCCCACTGAAGCTGGGTGATTTCTGCTTAAATTGTCATACGCTTTAATTTAAGCTTTTGTTCATCTTCGATCGTGGATGTCTTTGATCAACCTGTTTATGTGACGTACTGAAGATTATCATAACCAATACATTCAGGAAAACATAAATTTTTTGATTTACTTCCCAAGAAAACATGAGTGGTGGTTTAATATAATGCTGATTTGTTTTAAAGCCGCTTTAAAGGGATGAACATACAATAATACAAATCAGGTATGTAGCTGATTCAAGTTCAATACATCAAGAATATTAATGATTCAATGATGATTCAGTTTAGATCAATATGAATGTCAGCGATGAAGGATGTGACAAGACAAGCTAAAAGTGACTGCAAATCGGCTAACATATTGATCCTACTGCTATGCGTTAGGGCTGTATGATATTTAGAAAATCTAACATTGCGATATTTTATTTTTCTGCGATTTATATCTTGCGATATACTGTATCTGTACATCTCCACCAAATTGAATAGCAATATTTGGAAATATGGTTGCATGAGGAGATTCCCCTCATTGTGTAAAGCACTTTGAGTGTCCAGAAAAGTGCTATATAAATATAAGGAATTAGCATGTTATTTGTGCCACCTGGAAGAAATTAGCCCATATTCACGCTATTGCATTTTCACGCATTCACTTTGTATTTAATCTATTTTCATGATTACATAATTCCGCTTTTAGTGTGAACACAGCATTAAGGCATTGCTAGAAAATTCTGAGTGCTTCTGAGTGCTTGATTTGGGTGTAACTTGGTGCTAGCCAGGTTAACTTGTTTGGTTGCTAAAGGAGCTCTGGTTGTTAGTAGAGGGGGTACTACTGTAGGTGGTTGGTATGGAATTTAAGGTGCTTTATTTACCTTACTCTGCAATGTGTTTGTAAGCTCTATTCTTTGCAATTGTTAGGTTTTCTGATTACTTATGCGGCAAATGACTAGGAACATTCAAAAAACATTCAAAAGCTTGGTTTACAAACAAGTGTGTGCATGATAATAGTTGAATGAATAAAATAATGTAATGAGAAAACATCAGTTTACAACATTAAGTATTTTTACAGCAAAAAATCAATGCAACTGAATGACACTGGAAGTCTCAGGACGATTGGGTTCCAAAAGCTTTGCCTTTTCTAACATGAAAGAAGGTCAATAGGGGGAAAAAATAGCTCACCCCTGTGCCTGCTGTATGTATGTGTTTTTTTTTGTTTTTTTTTTCTTGAGATCCAACAATGTCTTTGCACTTTGACTTTGTTTATAGAGTCATCTTCCTAGGTTGGAGTAGCTGTTGTCATCAGGTGCGAATTACGGCCGGTGTGTCAAGATAAGTGCTGTAATGGCCAAATAATCCATAACATGCTTCAGAATTGAGTGAGCGAATAACTACAAAACTTATTGACTGTAGATCTGCTCTCGTATGGATTAACTTCTAGTAGGCATGGCAAAAAGCCGGACAATGACATGAAATCCATATTCTTCAACTTCTCTAGCTAACCATTAAGCATGTGTCATAAGAGTCCTGTGTTCATTCTAAAACATGTCAATGAAAACTTGCCAATCAAGCTCAGTAAATTACAGTTGGTTGGGTTTATCTGTGAAGATCTTTTATCTTTTTTCTGTTTTTTTTCCATTTATTTCAATTTGCTTTCCATTTTTTTCAAGCTGTCATGCTTATACCATGTTTTCCATTTCTCATCAGCCGACATCATTTTTTCTTTCATTTGGTCTTTGAACCACCAAAACCACTACCACAACCACACAGAAATGTGCTAAGAAATGGCTTAGTAGATATAAACATATGTATAGATTTTATGGCCTTCTATACACAAGCCATCTGCCCTATTGAAATGGTCAAAACCTCTCTGCAAATTTCTCATCAGCCAATGACATGGCAGCAACTCAATGCATTTAGGCATGTAGACATAGTCAAGACGGCTGCAGCTAAAACGAGCATCAGTATGAAAGAGAATGGTGATTTAAGTGTATTTCAGAAACTGCTGATCTACTGGGATCTTCATGCACAACCATCTCTAGGATTTACAGAGAATTGTCAGAAAAAGAGAAAATATCCAGTCAGCGGCAGTTCTGTGGGCGCAAAAGCCTTGTTGATGTCAACTGTGCTATGCTATCATGTCAATATGAACCAAAATCTCTGAGGAATATTTTCAGTACCCTGTTGAATCTATGCCAGCAAGGATTAATGCAGTTCTGAAAGCAAAAGGGGGTCCAACCTTGTACTAGTAAGGTGTACCTAATAAAGTGGCCGGTGATTGTATATCTGCCATGACTTCATCAGAAAATGTTTCTAACTGAACATAATGCAAAAGAATTGCAAGACATTTTAAATGACCGTTGTTTAAAAAGCTGTGCAATTAATACCTATTAAATGAAATCACTTTAGCACCGTCATCAGGACATAAACAGCTCACATTTTTTATAGACCCCTTCAATATGGCCATATAACTGGTCCATGAACAGTTCCTGCTTGTCGTCAAACTATTTGAGAGCTGTAATGAGATGTGATTCAGTCATAACTAATGTTAACATAGCTGTCATAAAAAAAAAAAGAAATTGCCAATATGAGGAGCTTTCTGGAATTTTAGAGGCTGTGTACATGAAAAGTCTAAAACAGGAAATACATTAGGACCTTCGTTATTGTTTACGTCCCTCAGAATTTTCTATGGAAGTATTAAAGTCTAGAAATGATACTGTATGCAGTATGTTAGCAGTAATATAGCAGTCTGTCAGAATAATTGAGTTAAATGTTTACATAAAGTCTCTTCTTCATCACCTTGCGGTTTCCGCTGAGCTCTAAATTTGTTCTTTTCTGCACCTCTTTCTCAGCCTTTCTCTTTCCGTCATTACACGGTCATCGTAAAAAGCCTTTGACAGTCTGTCAGTGAATTATTTGACTGGAGGGGCAGACAGTATAGCTCAGCTGTCACTTCCTGTAGGGATGTTTCCCATCAGCCGAGACCCCCTCCTATTATTCCATTCCCCAAGTCCCAGCGCTCAGACTGCAGAAACGAAGTGCCGTTATGCAGCGCTCGCCTTCTTTCTCTCACCTTCTCTTAACAGAATTACTGAAGCGGACCACGGTGCGGTGATGGTTTCAGTGTTTTGACATGTACAATGGAACTAAAATCCTGAAAAACTGCTCAAAAACCACATTTACCCTCACCAGCCTCTGTAATAGTTACACATTGTTAGTACTGGGTTGAATCTTCATTTGTCTTTAGAACTGTCTTCTATGTGGCATTGTTCAGGGATGCTATTTTTTGTATACTGATAGGTGGACAGTATATAAACATAGTCATATATGCAGTTATACAGTATTTAGTGTCCATCCAAAAAGATATTTGCCTTAACAATCAATTGCTGACTGTAAAAAGGTGAGTGACTCACTGATGTTACTTTGAATGGTGTAATCACTCTACCATTGCACACCATAGTACATTTTATATACAGTAAGAGTTCCTTTACTATAAAATACTGTAGAAAAAGACCAACCTCACTACTATTGTGCCTTTAAATATAATAACAATCTAAAATAGACTACTAGTAGCCTATTTTTGGCCTCGCTTCTAGGGTTCTAGCTTGTATTTTCTCCTCCCTCTGTCCATCTGCATACTGTAGCATGTCCTCGTAAAACTCAAACAGTATTACTTTCAGCTTTTTTACAATGGCCGGCAGAGTTTGACCCTGCTTGTCCGATAGCAGTCTGTGACAGACAGATGGTCCGCTCACATATGGACCCCACTCCGCCTCGCTGTGTCAATCCACCCCCTGCTTCAATGCCACAATCAGATGGGACAAACTGTCACCGACAGCGAGGTCACATGTTAGTGGCTGCTCTTTTCCACTGCATTGACGCTTCATTTTTCAGTGTCAACAGTGTGAGTTGAGGGCGGTGTTGTGTTTGCATTCATCAGCATTGGATGTATTTGAGCAACCCATATTGGCTTTGATTAGCCGTGAGCCAAATTGATATGTGCAATAAAGTGTTGCCAAGGGGATTTTTCATATTTCCGAAGCGAGCCACTGATATAGGCATAGTGACGTTAAACAGTATAAAGTTCAAGTGAGAATTATTAGCCCCTCTATTTTTTCCCAATTGCTGTTTAATGACGATAAGAACACATTTCTAAACATAATAGTTTTATAACTCATTTCTGTTAACTCATAACTCATAACTGTTGTCATTTATCTTCGCCATTATGACAGTATATAATATTTTACTAGATATTTTTTAAGACACTTCTGTACAGATTAAAGTGACATTTAAAGACTTAACTACGCTATTTAGGGTAACTAGGCAGGTTAGGGTAATTAGGCAAGTTATTGTATAACGACAGTTTGTTCTGTAGACTAGCGGGAAAAAAAAATTAGCCTAAAGGGGCTAATAATTTTGTCCTTAATGTTTTTTTTTTTAATTAAAACTGCTTTTATTCTAGCCGAAATGAAGCAAATAAGACTTTTTCTATAAAACAACATATTATCAGACATACTGTGAAAATGTCCTTTCTCTATTAAACACCATTTGGAAAATATTTTTAAAAGAAAAAAAAATCAAAATGGGGCTAATAATTCTGACTTAAACTGTATATGTTTTTCTTTTGTTTGTTTGTTTTTGTTTTATATTGCTTTTTATAAGGCTTGACAGGAAAACACTTTGAAATGCTTACTTACAGGATTCAGGACTCAGCGAAGTGTGTGCAAGTGAGGTGTATTTATAGTCTTGTTTATCAGTCCTCACGAGCTTCAGCTGCGTGTTTGCAATCAATAATAATCTGGAATTGGTGTGTTTGAGGTGCATGATGGGATATGTAGTCCAGTTCAGTGGTGGATGTGTAGTTAGTAAATGTTTTCCAGGGATCTGCACAGGCTAGATTACTGGTGATTGTGACAAATACAATCAAATTGTGAGTTCACGGAAATTGTTTCTATTTAATTGAATGAGCTTTCATTAAAAAAATGTCAAAAGGAACCGATTTCATTAATTGCACTGCTTGATTTAACAGTGTGGATTGCAAAAATAAAGCAAAAGAATGCAGTGAAATTTGAGAAAATCATGATTATGCATAAAAGTGTATAAAAATTAATTCATTACTGAATTTTGCATTAAAGTTGATGAATTTATCAAATGTAACTTGTAGCACACTCACTCGTGTTCGCGTAGAACCTGTATATTTCAACCAGCTAGCTAAAACTTGCAAATCTGAGACAATCTAAACTGAGATATAAAAGCCCATTTGTGAAAAACAAATGGTATAGCGAGACACGAAATTAGTTATCTATATGGTTTGTGGTGAAAATAAGCTCGAGAAGGAAATAATATGTGCTATAATGCCTCCTGTAGCAATGCTGAGAAAGCAACATGTGCTTTTTATTGCGTTCTGACACTATTTTTAGCATTATATCACAGTAAGCTTACTACACAGCATAACCTAATCAAATATTTTCAAAATATTTCAAGAGCCTATGATGTATAGGAATGATTGTTTACGGGAGTACTGAGATGAGCTGCACAAGGACAGCAGATCTAATCAAAACAAGTGGCTGTTGTAAACACGCTTACCGAAACACATGGTAGCATCTGGCTCCTTGTCTCAGCGCTCTAAACTTCCATGCAGACTTCACACCGAAATCTGCAGACTAATTAACACCTGTCATGTCACGCAAGGCTTTCAGAGGATGCAAGTGAGATTTTTATCATCATGGCTGGCATTCTAAAGGAAGATAAAGCTTTTGAACACAATAAAATAGAACTGCACGTTAAATGAAAAGTATTTTTCGTGTTATTGTTTTATGGCTCACTGAAAAACATGATTTGTTGGATTTACTCAATTGTTTGAAGCTGGTGAAGTGGTTCCAAACAATTTGAATGGGCTGAATTTAAACAAACAAATTAAGTTGAACATTACTAAATTTAATTTGTTTAAATTCAGTCCATATAAATTGTTTGTAAATACTTTCCCCCAAAAAATATAGTAAATCCAATGGACCATTTTTCTGTGCTTTTTTAAAATAAATTTTCTTATATTGTGTAGTATAACCTTTTGTGCATGTAAAAAGTCAGTTGAAGTTCAAAGCTTAAAATGGACGCTAAAGATTTTTGAGTTATTTCCTCCAAAAGAAAGAACTGCCTAAATCAAGTAACTCTACTTTTACTTCCTGCACAAACTTATTTAGATTTGGAATTCAGAACCATAAACACTAATACTTTCAACTGAGGCCTGAAAAAGTTTGTGTTGGTAACATATCAAAAAGGATGAGGATTGATGGTGCCAATAGCCTCGTGGGCAGTGCACCGACCTGTAGCGCCATTCTGATTCAGGATTTCTGAGTTCTGTCTCCTAGGCTTTTCCCAATCCCTACCCCCTAATTTGTTTCTCCAATTTCGCTTGCTGACAAACTACTTTAAAATCATAATAAAGGGGAAAAATGGCAAAAAAAAAAAAAAAGAAGGATAAAAATTTGTGCTCAGATTGACGTTATAGAACAACACCATTGTTAATGCTTGTTTTATTATGTTTGAAAATAGTGCATCTGGAGCTGAAATGGGGCCATTTTGGATCCATCATAAATGTAAGGGCTGTAGAGCAAACAGAATAGACTGGGTCATGTTTTGACCAATTAGAGCAGAGTAAGCTTTCATCTCATATTTTACAGATCTTTGAAGCAACTATTTCGGAATATGTGAGAAAAAAGCACTGATGATGCAAAGTATATGACGGCAGTTAAAGTATTAGTTTTCTATGCTTGTTTTTTTTGTTTTTGTTTTTTAATATTGCATATACAGCTAAAATCTAAATTATATTGTGATTCAGTTATTTATTTTATTTTGTATTTCTATTTTCTTTTAAATTTTTTTTTATGTTATTAGTACTATTATTTTTTGATTTTATCTATTTGATGCTTTACAGGGGAAGGAAATTTACACAGTATTTTCTATAATATTTTTTACTCCGGAGAAATTCTTATATATTTGGCTTGTTTGTCTGAAATGAAATACATTTTTAATTTATTTTACACAGTTTTAACGTCAAAATTATTAGCGACTTGAAGAATTAAAATATTTTTCTATTGGCTGCAAAACAAACCACTGTTTTCCAACAGCCTAAGTATCCTAACTTGTCTGGTTAACAAAATAACATATTTTAATTACACTTAAAGTTGAGTAATAGTTATTAGAAACTAGTTATTAAAATAATTCTTAAACCCATGCTGTAAAAATATTTAAATTTTTAAAATTACAATAATATAAATGATTGTAAATAAATAAAGAATTTAAATTACAGGGCTAATAATTTTGATGTTAACTATGTAAAGCTCCAAAACTAAA
This sequence comes from Danio rerio, assembly GCF_052040795.2. Taxonomy (NCBI): domain Eukaryota; kingdom Metazoa; phylum Chordata; class Actinopteri; order Cypriniformes; family Danionidae; genus Danio; species Danio rerio. Next base: position 53,219,085 of record NC_141026.1, on the reverse strand, counting down.
TAAGGAACCATTAAAATACATAATGAGGAACTTTAACGTGATTACATATACAGTACATGACTACATTCGGTTACACCAAAGATGCTCAATCTAGGGCCCATGAGCCAAAGTTGGCCCGTGGAAACGTTTGATTTGGCCTGCCATGCCATCTGAGAAGAGAAGTGAAATTATAGGGATGTTTTAGAGATTGTCATCTCAAATGTTTTTTTTTTTTTAATAAGCTACAAAAAAGCTAACAGAGATTAAATGTTTTCATTTAAATGCTGTATTTTTGTTTAAAATGTCTATATAGCCACCTGACAGATAGAAGACAATGCAGAGACTTTGGTGAGCAACTCAAGGCAAAAACAGATTCAGCGTTTTCAGAATTGAGCTCCTGCATTAATACAATTCAAAGTGACATCTTATATTTATTTTTAAATATTATGAAATAAATTAGGACATTACCCATGGCAACTTTAATGTAAAATATTTTGGTTCATTTAATGTTATTTGGTTTTTGACCCTTCATACGAAAAGTTTGGGCACCCCTGTGTTACACAGCACAATCAAATGTATTTTTTTTTTAATCAAATAAGGTTGTATGTCGTATGAATACACAGTCTGTTTCGTCACTTTAAATGCTTTACATTATAGTTGTAGTCACTTTACATACATAAAAACATAATAACGTTGACTTATGTCTATTTTGGCCCCATCGCTGCATTCCGCTATCATTAGAAATGTTGTTATATAATTAACTGTTTCTTAATGACAAGCACCTCATGATGAAAATAACCCGCACTTCATTGTGTTGCAATTACAAAGATCACTGTAGCTTGACAAAAACAATGTTCCTCAATATAGAATGATTCTGACGTTTAATTAAAACACAAACTCTCCTCTGCTTTTTCCAGGAAACCAAAATCAACTGCGTGCGACTTGCCACCAAAGGTATGAGAATTGTTTCACTTCTTGTTAGCTTGTGTGAATGACACATTTGATTATTATTATTATTATTATTAAATATTGATTTACTCATTGATTTATTTGCTTGTTCCTTTGTATATTCAGATGAGACAAAGTTCGTTCTTTGGCTGGGTTGATATATTCCCTGTAGCCCAACACACTCAATGAAATCAAGTAATGTTTTGGTTGGAATTAAGCGGATGTAATATTAAAATGCTTGGTATTATTAAGAGAACGTTGATTTTTTAGTGGAACCCATTACTAAACATGATGAGGAACAACAACAATAAGAAAAAGGACAAAGCCTTTTTATTGTACAGTCTGAAAAAGCTGAGTCGCATCAGACTGAGATTAGCGCTCCCGGTTTCATTGACAAATCTCAAATCCCATTTTATTTTACCTGCATGATTATCTGCCTCTGGCCAACAATTCTGTTCAGTTTCTTTTGCTCCATTTCATTTCCCCTTCTCTCCTAGTAAAAAAAAGACCCTTTTACATAATCACTTCCAGGAACAGAGCAATCACAAGAGACTTTCTATTACTTAATGGACATCACAGATAAAGAGACACTATAGCCGTGCAGCGCTACAGACTCATCACATTTGATTTCTTCCCCATTCTTTCTTTTTCCCGTTTTCTTTTGTTCGTTTTAGCTTTTTTTTTCTCCATCTCCTTCAATAAGCTTGCTTCTGCACACACCTGTTTGTTTGTTTGTTTTGCTCAACTCATTTTATTTTGCTCCATGTCAGGTTTTTTTTTCTCTTCTTATTTAATTTCATTTGCTCATGGCCTGTTTTCCTTTCATATCCCAGATAGATCTGTCCTGAGTTGGGTTCTTATTAAAATAAAAATCACTTTTGTGTTTCTGCTTTAGGAAGACATGCTTTGTGCGAGCCTTCTTAATGTTGGCGCTTTGAATAGGTTTAGATTATGGGGTGAATTCACTAAACGGTTGTGTGACATTTGCACAAAAACCCTGCATCTTATTCACTCAGCTCCTGCAATCTACTTTAATGAGTATGAAATGGCGATGCACTGTATTTAAGTAATTGCCATTCATTTCTGTGCAAACATCCCGCCTTTCAGTGTGCATTAGACTATGACTTAATCAGGCACGGCACAAATACTTACTACTGCGAAGTAGGCGGTAAATGAAATTTCTTTAAGATTTGTTTAATTCTGGATTTAAAGAGGTCACATGATGCTATTTAAAGGGTACTAGAAAAGGTGAACATTCAAAAAAGTACACTGATAAAAAAATATTTAAAGATGATTCCTTGGATTTACTATTTTTTATTTAAGTGGTTGTAAACAATTTATTTGAGCTGAATTTAAAGAAATAAATTGTTGAACATTAATACATTTAATTTCTTTGTTTAAATTCAACCCATATAAATTGTTTGCAGCAATTTTGCAGTAATATATATATTTTTTAGGTTGTATTTTTCACACATAGCAGCACCTCAATTCCAGATCTATCTGAAATGCTCTGGAGTGCATTTCTGAAAACCATGGTTAGCCAGCTAAGGTCGCAAGTTCCGTTATTATAAACAAAGTTTGTTGATTTGGTGTTTTCCAAATCCATCATTCTAACAAACATTCACAAACTGCATCGCTTGTTTCCAACTACACCTCTAAAGTTTTAGTTAAAAGCATAGTTCCTGGTTGTGTTCTATGCCCAATTATCCCCCTATGCCCTATTTGTTTAGAAAGTTCCAACATTTAACTTTTAAAAAAAGCATTAAAGTCGTCTCTCTTAGGTGTGATTAGCTTTCAAAGTTTTTAGCAATCTTCATATTGTCAATGTGTTGCCCTCGCAATGCACTTATGAAAACATTAATGCCACTTTGAATGCAGCCGTGGCTCATGACCAACGCTTTAGGTGACCTATTATTTAAAAGTGGAATTTACGTTACATCTCCAAAGCTTTAAAAAGCAAAAATATATAGCATATGTTAATGCTTTTAATTTATAGTAGGCTATTTATTAAGAAATGTATCTGTACTGTATGCCTATATGACACGGGCCTATTGGTTAGAACATTTCTGCAGTGGTTTGAATGTCAGATTGTAAAAGTAGACTTAAAATAAATAAATAAACAATGCCCTCCTTAATGATATTATTAATGATAATAATAATAATAATAATAATAATAATAATAATAATAATAATAATAAATCAATAATAATAATTATTATTATTATTGTTAGCATTTAGTAGATCTTTTTTCAGTTTCTTAATAAATGGCCTACTGTAAATTACAACCATTAGTCTAACGATTTAGATGATTTATAGATGAGATTAGTGTTAACTAAGTGGTTTTTATGTTTTAGAGTTGAATAAGGCATATTCTCAATAATATTTGTAAAGGAAACTTATATTGAAAACTTATTGGCCTTATTGGCCTTATATGTGCCATGCATAAATTTCCATTAATATAGAAAAAGAGTGCATGTTTTTATCAAAACTAATATTTTATATAATAAAAAATATAATATTTTTTAAATGTGTGTGCGTGTAAAGCAGCATAATTTGCACAAAATATGAGCTTTTTCCCTAAAGAATTTGTTACTCCACCCAATTTAGAACATCATTATGGACGTTTTACGTAATAACTAATGTAGTTCAAACGTGTAACTCGTCACTACATAGTTATTTTCCCAAATGATGCATGGTACTATGATAGTTTAGCCACGAGTTATGTCGTTATTTTGGAAACGCACCTCTGGTTTGGAATCTACAAAGCCCCTCCTACTGAAAAGTCTGAAGTGCTCTGATTGGCCAACTGACCCAGTGCATTGTGATTGGCCAAATACATCAAACGTGTTAAAAATGTAGCTCCTCTTATCGTAATCATCAGATTCAGCTTTTAAAGCGACGGTTAGCATACACACATTTGAGCATTTGAGTTAGAATCAGGTTCACATTTAAACTCATTTTTACAGCATGGCATCAACACTATTATTCTCTGAAGTAGTATTACACTAATATTTCAAACTGTCATTTGCAAGTTAGTGGGGAGTAATATGCAGGTATCCTAACACTAAAGCAAAAGCAAAGCATTACAAAGCATCATATGGCCTCTTTAAAAAAACAGTTTAGTTGTTTGAATCGCAGTGATAAAGCAATGTTTATTAGTATATCATGATTTTGCCAAGTACGATGCGGTCCTGGATTAACATCTATTTTGATCCTGGAACATCATTTTTGTTTTAATGTAATCTATACCCATTCCCTATCCCTAAATCCAACCATAACTGGAAATTATTCCTAAAATCAGGAATATTAGTTGGATAACACTCATTTAGAAGTACATAAACCTAACTGTAAGCCTAAACATACACTGTAAACATATCCCTTAATTCTGATTGGCTGATTGAATGTTGTTCCAGGAACAATATAGATGTTAATCCAGGAACGTGTCCTACTTAGTGAAATCAGGTCGCCGTGTTTAATACCAGTTCAGAATGTTAAAGAGTGGAACTCACTTTCTAGCATTTAGAATAGTCACTTAAAGGGTTAGTTCACCCAAAAATGAAAATGGTCCCATGGTTTACCCACCCTCAAGGCAACTTAGATATATACGCCTTTTTTCTTTCAGCCAAATTCTGTCCAATATATTTTAGATAATAACTAATACCTATTTTAAGCTCTACAATGGCAGTGGGTGAAATTTGTGTCCCAATCAATGTGCGTTTCTAAATAAAATGTCCATATTTAAAACATTAAAACAGTGTTGTTCCACCAACTGTCATATGTGCGTTTACGAGAGACTGCCTTTCTTGAGTGGATGCCTTTAGGGTAATTAAATCATGGGTTAATATTAATTTTGGGGTGAACTAACCCATTGGGACATGCCGTTCTGAATTTAGCATAAATTCTGTAGCGTCACTCGCATAAAAATAGCTTAATGCAGAACTGCACAACTGCTGCATAATTTATTTAATTTAAAATTACATTTATAAAAGCGACGGCAGACGCAACGTCTTAGTGCATTCCCCCTAAATCTATTTCAAAGTTCAAATATGCAATTGGAGATTTAGAATAAAAGTTTTCCGAAGCCGCACAAGAAATCTATTCATAAGATTTTCTGTAAGTCTTATGTCAGTTCCACTAGATGATTCTGGAGTAATATTAACTTCTTCCATTGCGAAATAGCCTACCTGTTGTATATCCTATACATTTGAGTTTCCTTTCCAGCCAAATGTTACTCACTCAAAGGAAGCTCGGATGATCGAGTTGAAAGCATAATTCTTTAGACTATTTTTTCTTTCCTTCTTTTCTCTCATGCATGCCGGCCTGGAACGTAAAACCTTGTCTTAGTGGTAATAGGTAGGGGACAAAATACCACGCCCTACATACTTGTCATTCCCAGTGAAGGTGAATATTATTCCATAGTCAAACTTTTCTTTCTTCTTTGTTCTTTCCATCCACATTTCCTCTGCTGTTGTTTCCTTCTCTCCTTTTGTTTGGTTTTCAGCCCTCGTTCCTTTATTCTGCTTCTCTCCATCCACATTTTAATGCATTTTTTGCATGTCTGGTTCACTAAAACGTCTAGCTGGTTCTCATTGACTTCATTGACACTTTTGTAATTTGGGACCCTGCGAATGTACAGTGCCGCCCACATGTCTCAGATAATCGTATTATCAATAATATTTCATGTTTAAAAACAACAGATATCCCCTTTCTACTGGAGTTTTGCTCATGACCTTGTTATGCTCTGAACAATTGAATTCATAAAACATCTAATATTCTGTAGTATTAAAGGTTATTGCCTTAGTAATTATACAGCTATGCTTTTGATTACTGTTTGTTAATTGAAAGGAAAGTAAATGCAGTTGTATAAACAGTTGAAGTCAGAATTATCAGCCTATTATATATATATTTTAAATAATATATATATATATATATCTCAAATAATGTTTAACAGAGCAGGCAAATTTTCATAATATGTCTGACAATATTTTTTCTTCTGGAGAAAGACTTATTTGTTTTATTTTGGCTAGAATAAAAGCAGATTTACATTTTTTAAGCACAATTTTAAGGTAAATATTATTAGCCCCTTTAAGCTATATATATTTTAATAGTCTACAGAATAAACCATCGTTATACAATAACTTGGCTAATTACCCTAACCTAGTTAACCCAATTACCCTAGTTAAGCCTTTAAATGTCACTTTAAGCTGTATAGAAGTGTCTTGAAAAATATCTAGTAAAATATTATGTACTCTCATCATGGCAAAGATAAAATAAATCAGTTATTAGAAATTAGTTATTAAAATTATTATGTTTAGAAATGTGTTGAAAAAAAATCTTCACTCTGTAAGGAGAAATTAGGGGAAAAAATTAACAGAAGGCTAATAATTCAGGGGGGCTAATAATTCTAACTTCAACTTTAGTTATATAGCATTTTGTAAATTTATACACCTAAAATTCATGATAATAAGACATAGATGTCCTGGATTATTTTATTAATATCATATGATATAAGTATTTATTAGTTAGATTATAACAAATTTACAGTTCTTCATTTATTTGTTTATTTATTTTTAATGAATATTTTAATCAGTTCATGAAATAATATTCTAAATAAGAAACTAAAACAGTCAGGTTATGTGAATATTTCTTAAAGAGTAAGTCATTCATATAATTGATTTGTTCATATAGCTGATTCATCCAAGAATGAAGGTAATGTGTCTCTTTATGAATGAATCATTGGTTCACCTGATTTGTTCAATGCGCAGATTCATTTAGAAACAAAACACTCTTTTTTTGCTTTGACTTCATAGGTATTGTTAGAAAAATGGGACTTATGCGCTTACACACTCAACAGCATAGTATATAAAGGTAGTGTCGTCCCAAATGGAGCACTAACGTTTTTTACTTAAGCGGAAATTCAAACTAGTGTCAAATTACTGAAATAATTGACCAAACTCCTAAATAATACCTACCATGAGTATAACTGCATTCACCATCTGGAGGTGATAAACACTCTTGTAGGAGAATACTGCTTTCACAATCCAAAATAAACAAAGTAATCCAACACCAGTGCCTGAAGGCTCCGCCCCTTCCGCTACATGAGCAAAGCAGCAGCTATTGAGTATGTGAAGTGTCCAACATTCCACACTTCATTTTAACGGTTCAATAAGTGCATCATTTGGGTAATTAAAAAGCACTCATTACACTATTTATACTACAAAATGGTGTAGAATATTATGCAATTTGGGACACACCCATAATTATGCCAAATAATTCTGTTAAATATACAGTTTGAACGTATTATTAATCAAAACAGATTTTGTTATTAGGGACAAAATCTCCAGGCATGTGAAATTGCACGCATTGCTCAAAAGATATTGTTGGCCCACACAAAATCTGCGTGCACAGAACTCCACTGATTTTTGCAGATTTGTGGCCCATCGTTGAGTCTGTCTTGTGTAATTGTGTGTAAATTTATATTTATTTAATTTTTAAATTAATTTCACTAATATTATTGCGATACAATAATTTTAATATTAAAATGTTCATATAGTTTATTTACAATAACGTTTCTAAAGGGATATTTTCTGTCTTTTAGTAGAGATATTATATACCAAAAAAATTTGATATTATATACCAAAAACGTTGATCTAATTGGATTTGGATTGTAAACATTAAATAAAAGTAAAATTAATAATTTTTTATTTCATATATTAAGTTTTAATTTAAGATACTCCTAAAACCATTCCATACAAATATGCCGATTTTCACAAAATTCTTCACAGAAATAGCAAAAAATGTCTGCAGATTCTGTCTGGCTCTAGATATTGCTTATATCATATCATAAAAATATAATACAGTGTATCTTGAATTAAAAAAGCCCTGTGTTATTGTAGCTATTAATCAAGCTATTAAGTGTAACTCTTTAATTCTTGCTCAGAAATAAACTAATCTATTTGGACCATGTTTCTTTAAATGTTTAGATATAAATATATTTGACAGTGGAGCTTAATAAGCTTTTGAGCAAAATGTGAGCATAAAGTGATATATGTTGCCTTACCTAAACACTCACCCCTTACATGTGACCGCTTCACCCAACATGACCCCAGTCATACACTCTGACCCTGCCAGCCTAACCGGTGTGTGTGTGCGTGCGTGTGCGCGTGTATGCATGTGTGTGTTTGTCAGCATGTGTTAATGTATAAGAGTATGCTTGTATGTTTGTGTTCTTGTTATTTATGATATGTATTTCTGTGCACATTGAGTCTGAAAGAATGCGTTTATACTTTGCTGTTCAATTTGTGTATTGTACATTTGTATATTTCTCCACTTGTTCTATTAATTATATAAACTGAACAACAGATGTCAAGCTTTTGCACACATGCACATGCACACACACACACACACACACACACACACACACACACACACACACACACACACACACACACACACACACACACACACACACACACACACACACAGGTGTCATCTCTTTAGTTCCAGTGCAGTATGCTCCACGTTTCATTGCTTCTCCATTTCACTCTGCAGTCACATAAAATATGTTCAATTGCGCAGACTGAAATTACAAATTGCTTGCACTAAAATGTCTGGCTTATCTAAAGGCTCCTGCTGGATGTCTGTGTTGCACAGGAGCTAGTCAACTTTTAGCCAGCCAGTGATCCGTTGCAATGCTTAATTGCCTGAATTAGGCAGATTAAAGCTTGCTTTTAAATACATATTTTGTCATCCAGTTATATTAATGATGATTATATTTTGAGAGCTGAATTTGAGGGTACGGTGGCCTTAAAATGATTGTACGATTGAATATTCATGCAGTGGTATTGTACTGGATGGCAAAATATTTATATTAATATTATATTGTTGTTATGTAAATGGAATGGAGACCAGCTAGTGAAGTGCTATGCAGGTAAACCTCGCTCCTCTGACCTTTAAGTTGCTCTAGCAACAGACACTAGAGGGCATGGTCTTTAGCCTCCTTGTTAGAGCAATATACTCCCATGCAAAGAATTTTCCGGTTCGATCCCAGCTCAGCGCAGGTCGGGTAAAGTAGGACTGATATGTTACATGCGGGGGCTCGTCCGGGATTTGAGTGAGGTTCAGGGGGGTGAGTGAAATGGAGACCAGTTAGCGAAGTGCTATGCAGGTAAACCTGATTCCTCTGACCTCTAAAGGTGCTCAAGCGACAGAGGCTAGAGGGCATGGTCTTTAGCCTCCTTGTTAGAGCAAGCGACTCCCATGCAAAGAATCTCCGATTTGATCCAAGTTCAGCATAGGTTGGGTGCAGGAGTACTGGTGGGTTACATGTGGGGGCTCGTTCGGGATAGGGGTGATGTTTAGGGGGGTGAGTGTAACAGAAACCAGCTAGCGAAGTGCTATGCAGGTAAACCTTACTCCTCTGACCTCTAAAGGTGCTCAAGTGTCATACGCTAGAGGACATGATCTTTAGCCTCCTTGTTAGAGCAACCAACTTCCGTGCAAAGAATCATTGGTTCAAACGCAGCTCAGCGCGGGTTCGGTGCAGTAGAACTAGTGGGTTACGTGTGGGAGCTCGTCCGGGATGGGAGTGGTGTTTGGAAGGGTGAGTTTAACGGAGACCAGCTACCAAAGTGCTATGAAGGTAACCTTACTTCTCTGACCTCTAAAGGTGCTTTAGCATCATGCACTAGAGGCCATGGTCATTAGCCTTCCTGTTAGAGCAACAGACTCCCATGCAAAGAATTGGCGGTTTGATCCCAGCTTGGCGTGGGTTGGGTGCAGGAGAATTGGTGGGTTATATAAAGAAATAAAAACAAATACACTTTCCCAAGCAAAACATTTTGCAAAAATAATTTGTTTATCCAGCACCAACTCCCATGCAAAGACTCATCAGTTCGATCCCAGCTCAGCATGGGTTGGGTGCTGTAGGACTAGTGGGTTACATGGGGGGCTCGTCCGGGATGGGAGTGAGGGGGTGAGTTTAATGGAGACCAGCTAGCGAAGTGCTATGTAGATAAACCTAGCTCCTCTGACCTCTAAGGTGCTTTAGTGACAGACGCTAGAGGACATGGTCTTTAGCCTTCCTGTTAGAGCAACCGACTCCCATGCAATGATTCGCCTGTTTGATTCCAGCTTTTCGTGGGTTGGGTGCAGGAAGATCGGTGGGTTACATAAAGAAATAAAAACAAATACACTTTCCCAAGCAAAACATTTTGCAAAAATAATTTGTTTATCCAGCACCGACTCCCATGCAAAGAATCATCAATTCGATCCCAGCTAAGCCCGGGTTGGGTGCTGTAGGACTAGTGCGTTAAATGCTGGAGCTCATCCGGAATGGGAGTGAGGGGGTGAGTCTAATAGAAACCAGCTAGTGAAGTGCTATGCAGGTAAACCTCACTTTTCTGACCTCTAAAGGTACTCTAGGGACAGATGCTAGAGGTCATGGTCTTTAGCCTCCATGTTAGAGCAACCAACTTCCATGCAAAGAATCAGTGGTTCAGTCCCAGCTTAGCATGGGTTCGGTGCAGTAGAACTAGTGGGTTACACGTGGGGGCTCGTCCGGGATGGGAGTGATGTTTAGAAGGGTGAGTTTACCAGAGATCAGCTAGCGAAGTGCGATACAGGTAAACCTCACTCATCTGACCTCTAAAGGTGCTCTAGCGACAGTCATTAGAGGCCATGGTCTTTAGCCTCCTTGTTAGAGCAACCGACTTCCATGTAAACAATCAGTGGTTTGATCCCAGCTCAGAGCCGATTGGGTGCCGTAGGACCGATGGGTTTTACGTTGGGACTCATCCAGAATGGAGTGAGGTTTATTGGGGTGAGACCAGCTAGCAAAGTGCTATGCTGGTAAACCCCACTCCTCTGACCTCTAAGGTGCTCGAGCAACAGACGCTAGAGGACATGGTCTTTAGCCTACTTGTTAAAGCAACTGACTGCCATGCAAAAAAAAAAAATGGGTTGAGTACAGTAGGATCGGTGGGTTACAAAAATAAATAAAAACAAGAATAAAAACTAGCAAAATTAGCAAAAATAATCCCAAAAATATCCAGCACTAGAATTTGCTAACATGTGATTTTAATTTTGTTTGCCAGTTCTATTTCTATATGCAATAAAAATACCTAATATTTTCTTAACAAAAATGCTAATCTTAAAGTATGCACAGTTTGAGCTTGAAATCAAATACACTTTTTGACATGCAATTGCAAGGATCATAATTATATTGTTGAGTATACAGTGGTCTTAAAAATGAACTGCCCGCTTAAACAAATATGCATAAAATAGAGACTAAAATAATAATAATAATAAAGGACAGAACCAAGCTACATTGTAACAAAGCAGATTATGCATATACAGTACACTTTGAGCTTGGAATCAATAGTCAGTTCGCACAAATTCCTTTGTTTCTCAATGCTCCCATCTGGAATTTAAAGGCATTTCACAAAAACTCCTGTAATGCAAAGGCAGATACACTTAAAAGTTGGAAACAAAGGGGATTTTAATCTAAATGTATTTAAAATCCACCCATTAACCTCTCCGTCTTTAGTGGACGAGAATGCTCTTACTTGAGCTATAAGGATCATGGGGTATTTGTATGACTGCTTGATCTTAATCCGAGTCCATTTGAGATTATAATCCTGTTAGGTGCATTCAATGATGCATTCGTAATCCTGTCGAACAATAGCAGTAGAGATGTCAGCTGTGATACGCACCCCCATAAACCCCCGCGTAATCCCTCGGCCTACAGACCTGCTTTAAACAAAGTTAGACAAAAGTACTGTTTTCACATGCTAACAGAGAATATCGCTGAACGCTGGCAATTAAAAAGGCAAACGCACCCACTCCTACACCCCCTGTACATGGTGGGGATTAAGTGTTAATATATTGAGCTCTAGTAATAATTCCTCCGTGATACTTAATTTTACCCCCTGAAAAATAAAAGGATTTGCATGCTCGCATATTTTTACTGGGCATACAAACAGGGCTTGTGGGTGCATGGAAATATAGTGAGTGTTTCTTATCAAGGGCAGGCTGTTTGTGCATGTCTCTATTATTTTACATAACGCATTACTGTAAGCAGAAAATAGCACAGGTCTTAAAGTAGTGCTGCTGATCTTGATGATTCAGATTGCTTTGAGAGACATTATAATATGTCAAAATTATACACACACACACTGTATGAGCACTTAGAGTCACTTTTTATATTACATTAGCTTGTGGCTGGTACAGTATACAGTATGTGGAATTCACTATTTAATGCTCAAATGTGTAAAACATTGTCAAATCCTGAAACATATACTTTTAAAAATAAATTAAATAGATACATGCAACATTGGATCACAAAAAGATACTTTAAATTATTGGTTAGAGCTGTTTGTTTGCCTAGTGTTCAACACATTTGAATACATTTAAGGACCTCATGTAGAACACTATAAATACAAGTGTTTTTTTGACAAAGATGTCACATTAACTAGCTTATGAGTGGTAAAGTATATGTGGAATTCACTACTTAAATGTGGAAAACATTGTCGAATCCTAAAAAGTATACCTAAAAAAAGAAAAAAAAATACATGCAAAAAAAAAAAAAATACATGCAACATAAAAACTATACGTATATATTACACATATATTCATTCATTTTCCTTTGGCTTAGTTCCCTATTTATCAAGGGTTGCCACAGAGAATAAACAGTAATACTATTCCGGCATGTGTTTTACACAGTGGATGTCCTTTACATGACAGTTAGAACTGTTATTTCTCCGTGTTATTAACATTTAAAAAATCTAAAAGACATCCTGCAGGACACTTCTAATTTTTTTTGCAACAATCTCATAGAAGAACACTTGTGGGTCCCCTAACAAGCTTTCATTGAACAGTTTGTCAAATAACCATTATTTTGTTAGGGAAGAGAATATTTTACTTTACTAAATACTTTTCTCTTTTCTACTTCTCTGCATATTCTACTTCTCCATATTTTTTTTTTAAATAAACTTTTCAACAGAACACACTTTTGGTTCAAAGAAGATTTCATTCAGTTGTTCTCAGTGTGTAGAACATTTAAATAATCAAACACAACCTTTGCATGAAGATTACGTTCTGCAATGGAAAAAAATGCCAATAAATCTAATTTAAAAAAACTGCTTGGATGTTACAGGTTCTTTATTAAGCAAAATACAAGATCTTGAGCAGTATAACAGGTCACACACTGGATACACCGCAACACAGCGCGCACATGACAGTTAAAAGTATCGACGCGTATGCCATTGAACAACTATTTTAGGTTCCCCAAAAGATCTTTCAGCAAACAGTTATTTTAACTATTTCAGCAACTATTTTTTCTTCTGAGTGTATGAAGAAAATTCTTCTAAAGAACTTTTTTTTTATTGCTATAAAGAACATTTTCACAATGAGTTCAAAGGTTTTAATGAATTTTAATGATTCTTCAGAAAACTGTTGATGGAAATGGTAATAAATAAGCTTTGTTTTTCATTTCCAAAACCGAATTTGGTTCTAAAAAGGGTGTAAAACTGTTATAATCTTTGTTTTTAGTTTAAATTAATTTGACGACAGCATGCTTTAAAAATACAAATTCTTTATCGGCAGCTGTTTTCTTAAGAACCTTTAACATCCATTGAACACCTTTATCTCTTTCTTTATCTCGGAAGAAAAAGTATTTCTGCTGATTTCTTTTTTTTTTTTTTTTTACTTTTTTTTTAGACTTTCAGAAAACCAAAACTTCATTTAGTTCTTGTTATTACACTCTCAGAAAAAAGGTACTGTACATGGTGGTACAAATAATGTTCCTTAAGGAGCCGTTTTGTAAAGGTATGGTACAGAAAAGATGATACTCTTATGATACTGTTCTGTACCATTCATGAAAAATAGGTAGTGTTGGATAACTTCCTTGTTCCTTGTTTTTTTATTACAATATCTATGAAAATAAATATTACTGGAAAGGCAAAGTGATTTATGTATAATTTCCATATTAAAACATTAATCATCATTTAAAAGCATGTTTAAAGAAACTCATATACATTCATTATTAAGTTCTACAATACAAAACAACTGGTAAAACAAAACTATAGATATTGTAAATTAAACATTTAAGGCATTTTTAATTAACATTTGGTAAGCATTTTCTGATAAATACATTTCATCATTGATATCTGCACCTTTTGGTGTTTGCTTTCCACTACACACATGAGCTGGCAAAAGTCCTGCATATGCAGAGTGTTCATGCAGATGTTTTAGTATTGTAAAAGTAATCAAACATTTTGCATCTCGATGCAATACTTTTGCATAATTCTATTTCTATGTTAAAATTAAATCGATTTAATTTACTTTTAAGTGATTACAAATGTATTGTGTGAATATTGGAGAAAAAAAAGGTTTTATATTCTACATGAGAGTGTGTTTCTGAGAGTATGCTGATCAGAATAGGTAGTATAAATATGTAAGAACATAATCAAATGAAAAGACGTCAAGCAGTCAGTATTTTTGTACTAGTTATAAAACATACATGCTAAATGCATGTGACCATTTTTCGATCTTGGCTACCAAATAGATCTCTATGCTAAGTCATATTATAATATTCAAAAAGGTTGGTGAAATAAGTCAATTGGATTGTGTTATAGTGCTGCCAAAGGAGGATGATATCAGAAAATAGACTCAAAGAACCACATCCCGGTTGAATGAGAGAGCGTTGTGTGTGTGTGTGTGTGAACTGTTGAACCCAATCAGATCAGGGCAGACTGGAGGACATGCAGTTCAGATGATAGAGCCAAAGGAAAAAACATAGTCCATTCGCATAGACCATACATAGAGCACCTTCTGACATCTGGGGAGAAAGCTAAATTGTGCCTGGAAAACACTCTAAAGACTTGCAAGGTTAGAAGAGAAGCGTGTTATTTTAAAGGTCAAAAGAACTGAAGTTGTGATCAAGTTCAGTTGCAGATACACGTGACTTGCTTATGTCATCTTTTGTTGTCTTCAAGATCCATTACAATTGAATGATTACTGATTGTAACGGCACTGAAAATTGCTGTCAGTACCTACATTTTCCTGTCAAATTTCTAAAGAAATGTTCTTTAGAAGCAAAGCTGAAGAATATTTTAAGGCTAATGAATATATAAACACTAAAAGTAAGAATTATTAAAACAATTGAGAAAAATGGAATTTATTTGAGTCCGTTTCTAACTCAAAATTGTTAAAAAAAAGTCCAGCTTACGCTTTAAAGTAACACAAACAGAATTTTTAAATATAAATAAATTCAATGATGAAAGAAAAATAATCAAAAATAAAAAATATGATTATTTTGCTTAGACAATTGGCAGATTATTTAGCTTGTTTTAAGGAAAAACACTTCATTTAGACATATTATTTCTGAAAACAACACAATATTTGTTGCTTGTCTAGAAAACGCTTCTTGATTAAATAATTTTTAGATATTTGTCCTAGAAACATTGAAAAAAGTGCAGTGTAGGCAAACATATACATAAAAAAAATTCAGTCCTAAGTTTTTCAACATGCCTTACAAAAGAATTCAGGTTTAGCTCATCAACATACTCTTCTACAATCTCAGAAATAAAGGTACGCAAGCTGTCACTGGGGTGGTACCTTTTCAAAAGGTACAAATTTGTAGGTACTAATATATACTTTTGAGGTACCAATAGGGACCCTTTAAGTACAAATGTATACCTTTTAAAAAGGTACCACCCCAGTGACAGATTGTGTACCTTTATTTCTGAGAGTGTAGAAATGAGTTTTTGGTTCAATTTTAGGTCTGTTGCGCTGAACTGTTCGGTTTGAGGAAAATCGAATTATTGAGCTCGCATGAAATCAAACCTCCCACATATAAAAAATATCGTTGGGCTAATATTGTATGTAACAGATTGTAAAACTGCCATGTTAAAAAAAACTCTTACAGCTGAAGTGAAGGTAAATATAACTTAATTGTATATTCTTCCCCTATGTATGTACATTAGGTATTTTCACTACCATTTATTTATAACTCAGTCATGAAGTCTATAAATGCTTTCTTCTTTATTAAGGTTGATGTAGATCGTTGTGTAGATGAATATGTTTTATTCAGTTGCTTTTTTTAAATAAATAAAACCATTATAATCTTCTCAACATTGAATTACAGCATAAACAAGCATCTTGAATTCTTTCATAGCAATAATGACAATTTCACAGTAGAATTACATGCCTGATGAAGGTAGATGAGCCATTTGGTGAGGAGCCACGCTAATCTGAACAGTATTTGCGAAAAAGTCATGCATGGTTGTGCAGATTTTATACAGATATTATAATAACAATAAAGCAACAACAAAACATTGTGCATGCGAGAATGCAACCCCCATATCAACACACACAAATGAACACACACATCTGCATGAATCATCCTCTTTTTATCATTTGGCTAATCATACTTGAATGCTTGGGTTTCTTGTTTTGTATTATATTTTGGTTTACTCGCATTCTCTAACCCAGAATCCAAAGACCCTACAGTGTGTCATTTCCCCACAGTGATCATATGCAGTTCAAGTCAAAATTATTAGCCCTTTTTTCTTTTTCAAATATTTCCTAAACTATGTTTAAAAGAGAAGCAAATTTTTGACAGTAATTCCTATATTTTTTCTTTCTGAGAAAAATTTAATTGGTTTATTATGGATAGAATAAAAGCTGTTTTTATTAAAAAAAGGAAAAAAAAAACTTTTTAAGGCCATTATTATTAGCCCTCTTAACCATTTTTTTCCCCGAGTGTCTACAGAACAAACCACTTATACAATAACTTACCTAATTACCCTAATATGCCTAATTAGCCTAATTAACCTAGTTAAGCATTTAAAGGTGCTGTATTTCACTTTTTGACTCCTCTAAAGCATATAAAAACAATAATAAGTTTGCAGATATTTAAGAAACAGTCTAAGTGATTCTTTTTTTAATCTGAAAGACAATACTTAAGTCAGATATTCTGCTTTGAAAATGTGTGTTACGAGTCTTAACGTCTGTCTTTGTTGTGGTCCCTTTAACCCGCCCAATGCCAGTTTAGCCAATCATATTTCAGCACCCCGGGTTGCTTTGGTGGAAAACAGTGGCTGTTTCTCGATTCCAAGAACGCAGAGAATGGACTTGCGTTCTTGTGGAGACCGGTCTTGCCAGGTGTCCTCGGAAAAACAAACTCAGGAGACCACGGGGGCAGAGAATGCGTCCTTTGAGAATTGAGATGCTGCGTTCTTTCTGATGGTCATGTGACCTTCACACGTTTTAAATGGAAATTATTTAAACATTACAGCACTCATACAACGATTTATTGTTTTCTCCCTCTTCAAAATATATACTTTGCATAAAAACATTATAAATATACTCTGCACAATATAAATAAAACTAATTTTAATATGAATTTCAGCAAACAAACAACTCTTAATGTGTTTATTCCTTTATTAAGATATTCATGTTAATGTTTACTTTCACCGTTTTTATTTAGGGAAACTCCTGAGGTAAATAAGTGATATCTCTGAACTTTAATAATAAATCTAAAAAAATGCTGCGCTTCCCACCTCCAGTCACAATGACTTCTGGGACATCCAGAGCGAGTTCGGTGCTCAAGTCTGCATCAGTGCATCCTCGATATCAAGATTACATCCGGGAAGTTTCACGCGTCCTCCGTACTTGCGGTCTTGAGTATTGGAACTGAACTTAGGCAGCTGATGATGAAGTTACACGAGAACACGAGGACGCAAGACTGCTGAAGAACGCATATTGAGAAACAGCCAGTGTATTTCATTCATTCAGTCAGGAAGGCTGTAGAGCAGGGGTCACCAACCCTGTTCCTGGAGAGCTACCTTCCTGCAGAATTCAGTCCCGACCCTGATCAAACACACCTGAACCAATTATTAGTACCTAAAGCAGCACTTGATAATTACAAACAGGTGTGTTTGGTCAGGGTTGCTCATGAAATGTGCAGGAAGGTAGCTCTCCAGGAACAGGGTTGGTGACCCCTGCTCTAGAGTATGCATCCGCGACCAAAAATGTGCCCTCTGATGGGCAGTAGGAGCCTCCAAATAGAGACGTAGATTTAGAGTTCCACATGAGTGATTTATTAGCAAATAATATAAATATTACTAGCGTAAACATTAGGTGAGCAGGTTAAATTGTAACCGTTTGCCAACAACACGCTATGTGATGAGATTTGCAGTGATAAACAACTGTGGCTGTTTGCACCAGATGAAGCATGACAGAAATATAAATGCAGCCATTCAGAAGCACAAAATAGTGCACTTACTGCACTCCAACATTATGGTAAGGTTTATATTCTAACTAATACATATTAAACCACTTTAGCATTATTAAATGTAGATGCTGAATCACTGATATGTGTTGGTTTGCACTGAGTCACAATTGTAATGTTCAATTTCAAATGGTTTATTTTATTTTTAAGATCTGAGGTGAACCATCTGCTGCTGCCCTCAGTAGCATGGCAATAATTGTCATGTAAAATAGCATTTAAACTCACATTATTAGCATTTAACACTGAATAAAGCACAAGAGGTGTACCTGAGGTGATCATTGTCTGTTGTCTGTTGTTCACCTGCAAGAAATGGAAGCCGTTTGTAATGTATCAATTCGAGGTGTTGGTTAGGAAAAAAGCACTTTTTAATATGGAAAATATTTCTTCTACCGCATGATGTTGCTTTTAGTTAGAACAAAATATTAATCAACATTTAGGCTCAATAGTCAGACATGCTCCTGTTGGTGTCATCAATCTGGCAACCTGCACTTGCGTGTGTTTTGAACCAGGATTGCAATACCTAGTTCAACCACTGGGTCTCAAACTTACATACTACACCTTTAAATGTCACTTTAAGCTGAATACTAGTGTCTTGAAAAATATCTAGTAAAATATAATACACTTTTATTATGTAATAACTGATAAAAGAAATCAGTTATTGGAAATGAGTAATTAAAACTATTATGTTTAGAAATCTTCTTTCCGTCAAACTGAAATTAGGGTATAAAATAGTGGTGCTAATAATTCAGGAGGGCTAATAATTCTGACTTCAACTGTATGTATTTTTTAAATCCTTAAGGTCTTTTATTTTGTCTTTTGCCTGATATTTAATACCATTCAAAAAATATCCCCCTTTGCCATAGACCTGTCACAAAATAATGATCAATCTCATTTGTGCATTTTTTTTGTCTGAATTAAAAAGCATTAATTTTATGTGTGTGTGTGTGTGTGTGTGTGTGCGTGCGTGCGTGTGTATGTGTTTTGAATGTTACATTATACATGTGTCCGGTTGAAAGTGTGTGAATGTGTCACATGCTTGTATGTGCTTCCTTTTGATGTGTTTTCATTGTTCGTTCAATGTGTGTCACCGTAGAACGTTCCTCGACAGCTTGTTGTCTTAGTTAAAGGCTGTTTCTCTTCTTTCTGATGTACTTGTTGCTTTAAAGGTGCATCTACCCAGAATTCCAATGACATTGAGCCTGAAAAACAGGTGGACAGCACAGTAAAGATGGCAGGCGTCATTGCAGGAATCCTCATGTTTGTCATCATTCTCCTGGGCCTTCTCCTCACCTTCAAACGCAGGTACTGGTCACAAAATACACTGGTAAATAAATATAGCATTCATTCATTTAGACTTATATGTGAATGCACAATAGCTAAAGCACTTTTCTCCTGAGAGGAATATGAAGATGTTAATTAGCATCGCTTTCGACATGATCAGCTTTTGTGTCTTCTGGTGAAACATGCACACTGGCTTTCTTTCATTACATCACTTCCTCTCACCAACTTTACCGCCCAACACACCCCTCTTCATGTCATTGTGCCTTTCAAGAGCCCGTCACTTCATATAGTTCCCCTACCATCCCTGTGCTCACAAAAAGATCTATACACTTCTCAAAACTCCTTCCGGTGTTTGTCTGTCGAGCCGTTTCTTCTGTCTAAGCACGAAGCAGTGTTTGTCTCACCTGCTTTTGAAGTATTGAATGTTAAAATTGAGGTCAAAACGAGAGGTTGAGGTAGATGGGATGGGGTTGAAAACATCCTGTCAGTGATAGGTCAATATATGGGCTATAAATAATACATGCGGTTGGGTATTTGGAGATTTTGTGCACTTACAGAGGTGGTAGTTCTCTTGTGTCAGATTTAAAAGGTAGTTTGTGATATTATCTATAAATGGGATAATAAATACTCCGAGAAATGCTGAGTTGTTTTAACCCAAATTTAGGCAAAATTAAATAAAAAGTAATTAAAAATATTAAATATAAAATGTAAATGTGAAATATGTAACACAAAGGTTTGGTTCATCCATATTTTACCCAAATTTGGGTTCAAAATGCCCCCAAATAATTTAGAGTGCACACATACAGTATTCTTATTATTCTAATATATTTTTAGATGTTTAGTAATAAACTGTTTCTATTTTTAAATATTATAGAAAATTATCTGCAAATATAAATATTTTTTCACACATTTTGTGCATTAAACATTATGCAACATCAAAATGTGTACATTTTCATATTAAAGTAAATATACATTTGTTCATAACAGTTATATAGATATTATTATATAAGCAATTTGTGTTTTTCTTTTTTATTGTAGTAATAAAACAATAAATATTGTCTTGAAAATGCATTCTTATGCATGACCATTTTCCATTTTAAATAGAATTGTTTGTAATGCATTGGCACTGGCATTATATACATAAGTGCTACTTTATGTTGCATATTAAATATACAATAGTATGCTGAATTTATATACAATTTGCTTACAAAACAGTAGTTCAATGGGGTATATGCACACAGACTTTTAATTTCAGCCAGCCAACCCCAGGGCTTCCGGTTAATTGTCATCCCGTACGAAATTGCAGCCTTTAAGACCTGATTTCGTAAAAAACAATAACAAAAACAATCATCGTTGCCTGGCTGATATACAACTTAAAGTGGGTATATGACCAAATAAGAAGCACTGCATTATATTTTTGTGCCATTTCTTTAAAATATGGAACTTAATTTTAGCCCAGTATTTTCAATTGAATTTCTGTGCTCTGCTATTGACGGCGCCTCAGTTTAAACAGTTTTTGTCTCTTTTTACACTTTAACAACAAAATGGATTCTTAAGTCTATCAATGCTGTAAAAAAAAAAAAAAAAGTATGAAATTGAAAACAGTCACATAAAGCTTTCACCGTAAATTCATCATTGGCTGAAAAACATTAGCTGTGCAGTTAAAGTAAGAATTATTAGCCCTCCTTTGAATTTTTTATTTATTTATTTTTTATTTTTTTTATATTTCCCAAATGATGTTTAACAGAAAAAGGAATTTTTCACAGTATGTCTAATAATAATTTTTCGTCTGGAGAAAGTCTTTCGGCTAGAATAAAAGCACTTTTTAAATTTTTTTAAACACCATTTTAAGGTAAAAATTATTAGCCCCTTTAAGCTATTTTAATTAACCTAGTTAAGCCTTTAAATGTCACTTTAAGCTGTATAGAAGTGTCTTGAAAATGATCTAGTCAAATATTATTTACTTTCAAAGGTAAAATAAATCAGTGATTGAAAATAAGTTGTTTAAACTATTATGTTTAGAAATGTGTTTTAAAAATCATCTCTATGTTAAACAGAAATTGGGGGAAAAAATAAACGGGGCTAAGAATTCAGACTTAAACTGTATATCTTATTATATATATATTTTTTTTTTCTAGATTTCTTTGCCTAAGATGCATTGCACTTTTACTGATTAGTGGTAAATAGAATGCCATTATAAAATACTTTTTGTTTGCCTTCTCTTGTATTCATTTCAACAGTAATTCAACAAATGATGAAAAAGAGCATTTTAACTAGGCGCATATTGTAGTTAAGTACACATGCTGCATTTATAAGAGCCAGTTTAAGTGTCTAAACAAATGTTTAAGTCTTGTTAAAGCATATCAGAAGGTGCTTCTCTGTTTTATCTTCCACAACTTTTAAAATGGAAAATATGAGCAATTATTTTTGAAGTATTTTGAAGGACTTATTTGTATTACCTTTTTTTGTTTGTTTGTTTGTTTGTTTTTTAGAATTAGCATGCAGTTTTAAAATGTCACACTTATCTTTATTATTTATTAATTATCATCATTCTTTACCATGTTGTAAAAGATGTTTTGATGCAACTTTCTGACATTTGGAGCATAGGAAATCTTCCTTAAATTATACTGTATGCACTTGTACTTACATTCCTGACCTCCATGAAGTTCCTTATCAAGTACACTCACCGGCCACTTTACTTTTAGGTACACTTTACTAGTATTAGAACAAGTTACCTATAGAACTGCCTTAATCCTTCCTGGCATAGATTCAACAAGCTACTGGAAATATTGCTCAGAGATTTTGGTTGCTGCAGATTTGTTGGCTGCACATCCACGATGCGAATCTCCCGTTCCACCACATCTCAAGGTTGCTCTGTTGGATCGAGATCTTCTGACTGTGGAGGCCATTTGAGTACAGTGTCATGTTTATGAAACCGATCTGAGATGATTCACACTTTATGACATGGTGTGTTATCCTGCTGGAAGAAGCCATCAGAAGATGATGGGTTCATTGTGGTCATAAAGGGATGGACATGATTAGCAACACTGGGCTCAAAGTGTGCTAGGAAAATATCCCCCAGACCATTACACCACCACCATCAGCCTAACACTACCATCTGAATGTCACAGTAGAAATTGAGACTCATCAGACAAGGAAAAATTTTTCTAATCTTCTATTGTCTAATTTTGGTGAGCCTGTGCTAATTGTGGTTCTTTGTGGTTTTTTGAGTTACTGTTGGCTTTCTATCTGCTGGAACCAGTCTGGCCATTCTCCTCTGACCTCTGGCATCAACAAGGCATTTGCACCAACAGAACTTCCGTTCACTGGATATTTTCTCATTTCGAACCATTCTATGCAAACCCCAGAGATGGTTGTGCGTGAAAATTTCAGTAGATCAGCAGTTTCTGAAATACTCAGACCAGCCTGTCTTGCATCAACAACCATGCCACGTGCAGTTTGAACTGCAGCAGATCATCTTGACCATGTCCACATGCCTAAATGCATTGTGTTGGTGCCATGTGATTGGCTAATTAGAAATTTGCGTTAACGAGCAGTTGCTTAGGTGTACCTAATAAAGTGGCCAGTAAGTGTATAATGCTCCAAAACTGAGAGGGCAATAGAAAATCTCCTACTGTATAGATCAAATCCTGCTTTGACGCATTAATATTCTTTAAGCTATATTTAGGTTAGAACTCATGCTGCTTTACTAAAATATCTGATTAAGTTAACCACATCTTTACGCAGATTAACCTTAGTTTTTTTCATTTATTTTTTTTACCCATTTGATTGCTCACAAGGACAAGGTGATGACCGGGGCCTTAGTTAAAGTGCAAGACACATTCCACACAGCAGCCACAGTTGGAAATACAATAGTAGTTAAAACCAGCAGCTAAATCAATAAGCTCTAATTACCATGAATTGTAAAGGAGAGCTTGACAGCACCATTGTTAGTGCGTCACTGTCTGCAGCGGCGTGGATTGAAACTTAATGATAGATCTCGCTATTAAAAGAGCGGGAATCAAAAGGTTAGCCGTGAATGGCCCTAGTAGGTGTTCATCTTTCACGGTCGATGGAGGAAGGCCACGTCTGCTATTCATAAGCCAGAAACTGGAAGCTGGAATATTACAATAATAGCTTGTGTTTTTTTTTTTTTTTTGAGTTTTCAGATGTGTGGGCGTCAGCGTGGCGGAAGTTATATGCAAATATAAGAGTTCCACAAGTCTGGATTCAACACAAATAGCTCAAACTGTTGTTGGCTTGAAAACTTTACAGCTTTAAGTCATGCGTTTAGACACCGGCGCACCGCAGCCCTAGTGAGCTGCTATCTATGTAGACAGATACCTTTCAAAACAGTCCCTTTATGTTGACGTTTTGCTGAGCTAGCAATTCTTTGATTTGAAAAACACAAAAATACATAGCATATGTATTGGATGAAATAATTGTAGTACCTTTTAGATGTAGTTTTTTTATTACATTGCTTTCAGATTCAGATTTCAGAAAAAAAATGTTTGATTTTAAATATTGTTTTAATTATCCTTCTCTCTGTAAGTCTAACTATCTCTAAAATAAAGGTGCACAAATGTGTTTTTCAAATGTTACTCTTTGGTACTTTAAAGGTCCATATTTGTACATATTAATAACTGGAAGAAAAAAAACTACAAAAGTGCACCTTGGGGTACCTTTAAGGTACCAGTGTGAACCTTTTAATTACAAAAGTGTACCTTTTAGGTTCAAAATTGCACCATAGTCTCCATCTAGTGACAGCTTTTGTACCTTTATTTTTGGGTGCACCCACACAATGCTCTCTGAACTATGCCGGACAAGTTTCCCAGTTCGTTTGACAAGTGTGAGTGCTTTGAATCAGGCCCAGGCATGGTTTAGTTGGCCAGCCCTGGTCCGGTTGGAAAAGGTGTGTCAGAGCATGGTTCGGTTAGTCTTTGGCACGTTACGCTTGTATTGTCAGTGCAAAGTGTACCTGAGCCCGAAACTAAAGATGCAACTTTTAAGGGACTTTTTTATATGGATTTAATAATCATTCTTACTTTTCTTAATGAATATAAACTGTCTTAGTTTATTAAAGACGCAAACCCCTGGCTGCACATCAGCACCTTCAGCAAACGTCCTAATACCTGCAGTTCGATGACTTTATGAACATTTATGAGTATTGTTAAAGGGATAGTGTACCAACAATTTAAATTGCACTCACTATTTACTCTCCCTTGAGGGATTCCAAGCCTTTCTTCAGTTTAACTCAAAATATATTTTGAAGAAAGCCGAAAATGTGTAGGAAAACAAACACTTGGAAGTCAATGGTGTTTGGTTTCCAACATTTTTCAAAATATCTTCTTTTGAGTTTAACAGACGAAAGAAACTCATAATGGTTCTAAGCAAGTAATGGGTAAGTAAATGATGACATGATTTTCATTTGTGGGTAAATTAACCTTTTAATATGATGTTAATGGTTATCTGGTCCACAATACATTAGCATAAAAACAGTATTCACGTAATTTATGGAATTTTAAAATAATTTTACTTGTTTGTTTGTGTAGCAAAACACATTTGTAGGAATGATTGAAGAAAGTAGCTTTCTCATCACTTTCAAAAATGAGTAAAATAATTTTTTTTATTTTAATAGTGACATAACCCAAAAAAATGTTAAAATATAAGAACATTCTGAAATACTGTCTTCATAGCTTAATGGAAATATTAATAATGTTAACTTGGTAGGATTGTTAACTTTATTGCAAGTTGTTGTTTTCCAAAATAATCAGAAACTGAATTTGCATTTAAGACCAAATTGGGCACACTATCATTTGTTGGATATTTTTTTATTTTATCTGAATTATTCAATGCTGTCTTTTCATGTCTATGTTTAAAATATCTATGTGTAAATGATTTCAGGTGTGTTGAGTAAAGAAATAAAAGCATCTACTAGGGTTTGAAACAGAGAGTAGAATAGCTCATTGTGTGCATCAGAGAACTGAAGAATTCGGTTTTGCCATGATTGGAGATCTCCACTCTGCTTATACACACTCTCCCATTCTGTATTCACCAGAAAAAGACAAAGTTGCGTATCCCTCAGCTTCTTTTGATCATCTATATTTTAAGCACTGACACTAGCACTTAAGTCAGCCGATGATGTCTCACCAATTGCAGCATTTTACATGTCTTTCAGTCACCATGAATTATTTCCGTGGCATCAGAAATGCTCATAAACTATGCTTTTTTATCTTGCGGAGCTTGTGTAAAGCATGCTTTTTTTGTAACGACAGGAGAGATGGACTTCATTTTTAAACTAATAATACAAGGATGAATGGAGTGAACAGGCTGAGTCTAATGGCAAATTGATGTTTTACTTCTTGGTAATAAAATGTCCCCTCAGGCGTCTTTGACCAAGCCTAGGATAGATTGTTATTAATAATTGATGACTCACATATCTTTTAAAAGTGGGAATTGTGGGGCTTCTTCTTGAATCGAGTCACAGGAGATTTGTCTCTGGTGCCATTCAGTTTGAAAACCTAAACATACAGGACCTGAAGGGAGCATGCATTGGTGATGGTGCTTCATAAAGTCTAATGTGCTGTTTCACATTTCTGGATGCTGCCTCTTATGTGCAGCAGGCAATATTTTATTTCTTGTCTAACAAAATATATCAAGAACATGGCTAGGTCACATTTTAACCCAAAACAAAGGACTTTTTAAGAAAACAAGTCCTATTTTGAGGCTATTTAGGCTATTATGGACATTCAGATGGAAAAAAAAGTGCTGACTGAAATTTGCATAAAAATTTAGCATTTTCTGAGCATCTTATAATTATTGTTGAGTTATTTAACTTTAAATATCATGAAATGAACTTATTATTTGCATAAAAGAGGAAATTGCTGATAAAAATGTTTATTTTAGAAGAACTTCAGACGGCTTTTAAAGGTTTTTGCATCTGAACTATTTTCTGCAAAGTATCATTACAGTAATATGTACTGTATGTATTTTTAATGTTTGAACTGACACATTCTCATTATTTTACAATGATGATTGGCATTGGATTGTAATTATTATTTTTTTAATTATTCAGTAATTTTGAACACATTAGCACCATAATCAGTGTATGTTCTTTTATATCTTTAATCAAAACTGATGAGATGTCCCATTTTGGCATTAACAAATTATACTAAAGTGATTTTATATGCCTAGAAAGCAGATTAAATCCAAGTAATGTGTCTGTAAAATAGTTTTAGCATTATTTAGTGTAACAGACATCAAGTGGGTATGTAAAATATTCAGACTCCCTTGATTTTGCAGCCATTTGCTAAATCATTTAAGTAGATTTGTTTCCTTACACACACTCTATATTGACAGGAAAGCACAGAATTGTTGACATTTTTGCAGATTTATTAAAAACGAAAACTGAAATTTTGTTCAGTGTTTAGTAGAAGCACTCCTTTTGATCGTATACAGCCATGAGTCTACAAATGTATAATAGTTATTGCTTTTTTTTTTTTTTGCTGTACATTCCATTTATAATAAAATCTACAAAATTAGTGATTGTATTGCATTCATAATATTATGAAAGATGGAAAAAACTTACAAATGGGTTAAACCTAGTGGTTTAAAAAAGTTAAAATGGCTGTTTATGGGAATATTAGTAGTAGATCACTTTAATATGTCATCAAATGATTTTTGTACCACGTTTGCTTGCTTAGACTTAATATGGAGTCAGTTCAGGGCTATATATACTTGGAAAATGAAAAAGTTTTGCAAACAAAAAATAAAGTATTAAGGAACAAATAAATAAATATATGCACATCTCCAAAATTAAGCCATGTCATCATTTGCTTGCCAACTGCCATAAAACTTTGAAAGAAGAAAAAGCAGAAGCATGGCTGAGCAGAGGCACACAAGAGAAGTTCAGGTATGTCTAACTGATAGTTAGTTGACAGTAACCCCCTTGTCAAATCAGGGCCACAAAGAGAAACGCACAGAAATGTGAAGTTCAATGTAAAAACAATATATATATATATATATATATATATATATATATATATATATATATATATATATATATATGTTTTTTTAAATGCAAATATTTTATTTTATTTTATTTTTTCTCTGCTTGATTTTCTTTGCAGCTCTTTTTTTTGTTTGCAAATTTCATTTTTATTTCTCAAAACCTAATTTTCAATTTGCAGTTCTTTGTTTTTGTTAGCAAAAATAATTTTTGCTTTGCAATTTTTGAATATTTGCGTTAACTACTTTTTTTTTTGGCTTAATTTATTTTTTGTTTGCAAAACTTTCATTTTGCAAGTACATGTGGCCCTAGGTTGACTCCATAACTTGACACTACATAAACTATTGTTGCAATGAGTGATATTTAGTGGGCATCTTCAGTAAATCAGGCTACAAATGTATAATAGTTATTGCTTTTTTTTTTTTTTTTAGCTGTCTATCCATTTAAAATGAAATCTACAAAATTTGTGATTGTATTACATTTATAACATTATGAAAGATAGAAAAATAATTAAAATGGGTTAAACCTAGGGGTTTGAAGAATTAAAATGGCTATTTAGTATATGAGTTGTAGATTATTTTAAAGCATTATCAATTTGTGATCTTAGAATCATAAGCTTCTGTCTGCATTCTGAATGATTTTGAGATAGTGTTTGCATTCCATAGCAAACAGTATGTGTGTAACATTTGTTTTTTGTTTTTTTTAATAAAAAGTCTTAATGTAAACAACTTCTAAAAAACATCCTATAATGTAAATAAGTTGTCATTTAATAAGAATGTAAAAATAACTAAATTTTGACAAAAAATAGATAGATAGAAGCTTATAATTCTAAGGTGACTACATGATTTTTGTACCATGCCTGATAAGACTTTACACTATAAATAAACTATAGTTGCAGTGAATGACATTTAGTGGGTATCTTCAGTAAATCAGGCTACAAATGTATAATATTTATTGCTTTTTTAGCTGTATGTTCCATTTATAATCATTTATAATATTAAAATGACTATTTAGTAGTATATTAGTAGTAGTAGATTGTTTGAATATGTTATCCATTGATTTTTGCTTGACACTACATAAACTATTGTTGCAGTGAATGACATTTAGTGCACATCTTTAGTAAAAAACTACAAATATATAATAATCATAATTTTTTGGGATCAAATGGACCTACCTGTAGATGTGTTGGTAAAGCTTACATACGTCCTACCATATACTTCTCATAGTGCATTTCTTTTTTTAAGTTTCTAATGTGACGCATAACATGCTACGCTAAAGCATTGAAATGTGAGGCATGGGACAACGTAACATCTCCATCTCAGCTCTCACTCGCTCACTCAAGCTTCTCCATTTCAGCTCTATGAGTTGCATGCAGCGCAACACACAAACACACGCAGAAAACAAATGCTGAATTATATGCTGTGAAGTATGAAAAGGTGATGTTTGTGTGAGTGAGTGTGTATTACTTAACCTCTAGACTCAAATCCTGTGTTTTATTTCTTCTCCTCTGGGCTTCGTCCGCTAGAGAAATCCACACCTGGAGAACTCTAAGTGTGGGGTATTGTATGTTTAATTCTAGCCACAGTTCGCATCCTGAGCCCATTCGCACACCATTTTGATTTATTTTTAATCCCATTTGTGTCATGTTACACACTTTTGATCATTTACTTATTTCATTTAAGCTTAATTTTTGACATTTACCTTTTGGCACATGCACGGAAACTATCATCTTGATTTGTTTGTGTTAGTGATTATATATAAGCTCTGCTCCCAAACCTAGTGAGCCGCCTCGCTGCCTCCTGCCTACTGCCTACTTAACCACCTGCCATCTAAAACAGCTGACTGATTTGAAATGCCATATGCTGAAAACCTATGCAACAAATATTCACTTCACAGACGTGAGAGATGCAGTTTATTGCATTTTTTCTTATATTAGCAAAATATAAAAATCATAATAATTAATAAAGTTTACATCATGATAATGTACTCTACAATTTACTTAAACATGTTTGCCATACATTGATATCATTGATATTTATTGAACTAAAAATAATAGAATATATATATATATATATATATATATATATATATATATATATATATATATATATATATATATATATATACATACATACATACATACATACATACATACATACATACATACATACATACATACATACATACATACATACATACATACAGTTTAAGTCAGAATTATTAGACCCCTTGTATATTTTTCCCCTTTTTCTGTGAACACATTTCTAAACATAAGTTTTTTTTAACTCATTTCTAATAACTGATTTTATCTTTGCAATGATGACAGTATATCATGTTTGACTAGATCATTTTCAAGACACTTCTATACAGCTTAAAGTGACATTTAAAGGCTTAACTAGGTTAAGTAGGTCAACTAGGTAGGTTAAGGAAATTTGGCAAGTTATTGTAAAATGATGGTTTGTTCTGTAGACTATCAAAATAAATATAGCTTAAAGAGGCCAATGATTTTGACCTTTTTTTAAAAGTGATAAACAGCTTTTATTTGAGAAAAAAATAAAACAAATAAGACTTTCACTAGAAGCAAAAATATTATCAGACATACTGTTAAAATGTCCTTGCTCTGTTAAACATCAGTTGGGAAATATTTAAATAAAAGAAAACCAAAAGAATTCAGGGGGGGGGGGGGGGGGGGGGGGCAGGGGGGGAGGTAATAATTCTGACTTCAACTTTGTACACACACACAGATGCACATATATATATATTCTACTCATAATAGATTTAATAACTCATTTCTAACTAAAAAGATTTATTTTTATTTATTGATTTTATTTTCTATTCTTTGCCACGATAACAGTACATATTTTACTAGATATTTTTTTCAAGACTCAGCTTAAAGTGCATTTTAACTAGGTTAATTTGGCAAGTCATTGTATAAAAAAAAACTTTTTTTTGCTTATCTGGGCTAATAATATTGATCTTAAAAGTTTTTCATAAAAACAAAAACTGCTTTTATTCTAGCCAAAATAAAACAAAAAAGGAAGAAAAAGAAGAGAAGAATTGAGAATTATTTTTAATGAATATTTATTTCAAAGAATTATTCAAAAGAAATTAAGCAATTGCTTTGCTATTGAATGCTATTTCAAATTTAATTTCTCCCGTCATTATTACTTTTATTACTATTACCAATAATAATAATAATAATAATATTAATAATAAAATACCAATAATAATTAATATTAGAATGATTTCTGAAGGATTATTATTATTTATGATCAAATAAATGCAGCTTTAGTGAACAGACTTTTAAAACATTTAAAAATCCCACTGACCCCAAACTTTTGACCGATAGTGTAGATATATAAATTTTTCAAATTTCAATTAATATTAATGTATATGTCTTAAAAATATATAAATAATACTAATATATTAATATTAAAGTATGTAACATGTACCAGTGTACTATAATCGTGTACTAATGTGCACTGTGCTGATTTTTATTCAAAAATCTGTTTATTTCCATATACATCTGAGCTATCCCAAAATGTACCAAGAGCTCAGGGAACAAAGTACGTTCAAAATGATGAGTATTCAACAACAAATAACAAGGTGAAGGATACACCAAGAATTGGTTATAATCTAATCTGCTGAGCACATATGATGCCTTAAAATGATTCAAAGGCAGCTTACTAGGGTTTGGAACAGATCAATAGTGATTGCTGGTGTTAATTGTGAAAGTAACACTTTTGCTCGCTCTCGATGTGGCCTGTGTTGATTGTGCTGTTTTATTTTCTGCATTTTCACTTTTATTTCAATTGCTTGTTGTTGTGCATTGTCACTGTTAAATGTTAGAGAAATCTGCAGTGATTTGTGCCGGGGAAATTGAAGGGTGGTTCAAATGTCACTACATTACCATATTAAAATAAGTTTAATTCCTGCGACAAATCCCGTCGCCTGTTAGATCACCTCCTCATAAATAGCATTAGCATATGTCCCATGGTGCAACAATTACAGTGAAAAGGCCACTTCATTGGCTCTTGTTCGCTCAGAGAGTGGCTTCAAACGACACTTTATAGTGCAATCCTGGCGAGCTGTAATTATTCCTCTTTAATACTGTCACAACCCAGCCTCGTGTACCGCTCTACACCGTTAAGCTAATATGTTATGTTCATGAAGGCAAAGGACGATTACTCCTACGCCACGCCACCTACACAGTCAACTGTATAGAGGATTTAGCTTAAAGCTCCCAGGTTGCCAGGTCTTTTCTGTAATCTTACAAAATCCACACAACCGCAGCATTACTGAGTAGACATTATAATGCCAGCGCTTTAAGGTCGTTGGCTTGGATTACAGAGGGCAAGTGTAACAGGTAAACCATTTATGGTTCATGGTATATTTTTACGCCACATTTGTATAGGCCATAAAGTGGCTTTTACAATTCATAAAACAGAAACTGATGCGTTGTAGGTTTTCTTTTCAGTTGGATAATTGGAACGTTGTCGCAACATAAATACGTATTTAAAAAAAGATCGCTTTGAAATCCTAAAACATAACAGCACTGAAATATTCAAACTGTAGCAATGTTCTTTAAGCTAAAACAAATCAGCCGCCTGTAATAGCAATTCCTGGCTTGTGATTTAAGTAAATGTTTAGTTTAGTTTAGTGCTATTCTTCTGAAAAAGCTTCAAATGTGTAATTAGAATACTAAAATATACAGTTTAAGTGTACACTACTTGACAAAAGTATTGCTGATCCCAGCTGCAAGAGCAACAAATAATAACTTGACTTCTAGTTGATAATTTGGAAAAGTGGCAGAAGGTAGATTTCTCAGATGAATCATCTGTTGAGCTGCATCCCAATCATCACAAATACTGGAGAAGACCTATTGGAACCTGCATGGACCCAAGATTCTCTCTGAAATCAGTCAAGTTTGGTGAAGGAAAAATCATGGTTTTGGGTTAAATTCAGTAAGGAGGCGTGTGAGAGATCTGCAGAGTGGATCGCAACATCAACAGCCTGAGGTATCAAGACATTTGTGCGACCCATTACATTACAAACCACAGATGAGGGCAAATTCTTCAGTAGGATAGCACTCCTCTCATACTTCAGCCTCCACATCAAAGTTCCTGAAAGCAAAGGTCAAGGTGCTCCAGGATTGGCCAGCCCAGACATGAACATTATTGAGCATGTCAGGGTAAGATGGACAAGGCATTGAAGATGAATCCAAAGAGTCTTGATGAACTCTGGGAGTCCTGCAAGAACGCTTTCTTTGCCATTCCAGATGACTTTATTATTAAGTGATATGAGTCATTGCAGAGATGTGTGGATGCAGTCTTCCAAGCTCATGGGAGTCATATATAATTTTAACTCTTTTTCCATAGCAGCATGACTTTGTTATATACTGTACATTATTTCTCTTAAGTGACAAGACTTTTATCTAAGCAAAGTCCTTACTGTCCTAATTAAATAGTTAAAAATCAAGACATGATCATATTTTATTTTGGTAAAATAAGCGTAATCTAGAGACCTTTGCCTTTCATATAAGCCGTTTCAGAGACCAAATGATCAACTAGAAGTTATTATTTGTTGTTCCTAAAACCTGGATAGACGACAACTTTCGTCAGGTAGTGTACATAATGTTTATCTGATACCTAAAACTTTTGAATATACCTTTAAAAACTACCTTAACAATTCTCTTGCAATGAAAATCTCTACCTGCACATATTAAAACCACAGGGCTTTTCCCGCAAAGTCACTTAAGAGGCTCCAAACAGAAGTTTGTTCATATTTTTCTTGCAAAAGGAGTTATTTTCCACCCTTCCAATTCTTTTTTTGCACAGTACATTTAAGAATTATTTCTGAGCACTCTCCGTTATTATTGGCTGACCTCTTTGAAGGTGCATTAAGTATCAGTGCTGACTGTCGGGTGTAATATAATTGGCTCTGCCCCGTCTTTCAGTAACATCGTCTTTACAGACTCTTTGTGACAGATTCATAAAACAATCCATGCTGAAATGATCTGCTCTTGTTCCGCACGGATGCTTAAAATACCTTGTTAAAAATAAAATCTCCTTCATTTGCATAAAACCCTTTTGTTTCCAAAAAAAACCCCCTGACTTTTCATGACCTGTTTAGAAATCTTCAATCAGATATCCTGGTTTTCACCGAGAAGTGCATCAATGGCATTATCGGATTCCAGATCACTGCTTTAGCGTTAAGAAATCTCATGAGGCGCGGTTATATATTATGTGAAATATGGTGGCTTATGATGGGCTGTGCTGAAAATGGAGGGATGTGATGATTCAGTGTGTAATCGTATGCATAGGCATCTGAGCTATTACACAAAGTGTTGGTCTATTTCTCCCTCGGTCAGCATTACGATGGAGCGATGAGATGGTCGATCTTGGACAGAGTTCGCTCGGACACCACTCAGTCCCAGACCATTAAACACACACACACACACACACACAGAGAGAGAGAGAAATGGCCCTGCACTCAACACACAGGAGGGACGCTCTTGCACATTTATGCAGTTTCGATCAATGACAGGCCCAGGCATAAAGCAATTTGACATAAATAATAGATGATTGCTACAGGAGGGCAATGTGATAGCAGAAAACACTATAGTGTATATAGACAGAAACATAGAGACAGAGAAAGATTGCTTGGTAATATATTGCTTTTAACAGTATTTCTATATAATATAATAAAAAGTCTTGGAGTGCAATGCATATAACAAGGTAAAACATTATTTTTTGGATATGTACTGTAGTACTTTATTTTTACTCTTGGAAAGTCACCTTTGTAACATGTCCAAACCGTAGATATACCTTGAAAAACGGTTATCGTCCCATGCCTAATGACAACACATGGAAAGTCCAATCTATTTGAATTATAGTGTTTTTTAGACTTGTTATTGGAATTTTCTTTCATTTACTCAAATTTTGCCCTGGTTTAGTCAAAACATCTATGTGTAGACGTCTATTAAATGTTTATTTTGCTTGGTGGGTTGGATAAATCAATGCCAAATTGTTTGACAACATTACTTTTGCTCAGAAATTATCATTTTTAAAACAAAAATTGCAAAAAAAAAATAATAATAATAATAATCAGGACACATCCAAGTTTTGGGATAAGGGGGGTTTATATAAATACAGATTTTGGGATTTGTTTTAGATCTTTTCATTTTCCTTCGGCTTAGTCCCTTTATTCATCAGTGGTCACCACAGTGGAATGAACCGCCAACCTATCTAGCATATGTTTTACGCAGTGGATGCCCTTTTAGCTGCAACCCAGTACTGGGAAACACAAATACACACTCATTCACAAACACTGTGGCCAATTTAGTTTATTCAGTTCCCCTATAGCGTATGATTTTATACTGTGGGGAGAACCGGAGCACCCGGAGGAAATCCACGCCAACACGTAGAGAACAAGCAAACTCTACAGAGAAATGCCAACTGACCCAGCCGGGACTCGAACCAGCGACCTCCTTGCTGTGAGGTGACAGTGCTAACCACTGAGCCACCGTGTCGCCCTAGATTAATTAATAGTAATTAGGGATCTTTTAAATACATTATTATTCTCTTAATTTATGCTGATAGGTATTTGAGTCCATGTGTGCGCACTTTCTACATGATTGTCAGCCGATTGTGCAAATACTTTCAAGCCTGAATGGATGAATGAACAGTTGTTTGATCGAATAAAGCAGTCTCAGTTACAGCCATTAGCTGAAATAAAGTTGTATGAAGGCAGTTTGTTAAACAAACCAACCTTTTGACAAGTTACAAGCTTCTTTTTTTTTGTCCGTCCTTCTCTTGTGTAAAGTAGCGTGTAGCATCACTGCAGGCGTCACACTTTCTCTTCACACCAGAAATGTGTCTCGTTTCAGGAATAATGATAAATCATTGGAGAGTCGAAAAAAATAATAAAGAGGCCACTTATGCTGCGAGCTCCTCGCAGTTCTACTCTATTAATATTTATGGCCACCTTCGCCCGCCGTGGTGCTCTTCACTTCGCTCTCTTTTATTAATATCATCAGAACAATGTCAGCAGGCCATTTTAAAGGGCCATTGAGATGAAATGGCCAAAGATGGATGCCCCCGCTGCATATGCATGCTGGCGAACGCATCGACCGTTTGCATCTGTTTTAGCACCGTCAGCCCATCGCAAAACACATTTGCCATAACGGCCCATATCCAAACTGTGTTTTTATTGCCTACAGAGAAGTCACGGGGTCATTAAATATATTTACTTTGCTGCTGCTTTAGCGATAAAGCGAGCAGTTTGGGTGCCATAGCTTGCTTTTATGATACAGAAAGCGTACAGGCGAGGATTTAGTGTGTGTGACTTAATGCTGCTCTCTGAGCCAAACAGTAACTCTGACAGGCTGATTCATGATTATTTGGCTTCATAATATTGTAGATAAGGTACCCGCCAACTCTTAAAGACTATTTGTAGATTGTTAGCATCAATAAATGATCATAAGCTCAGGCTGCACTGTAAAAAACAACAATAATAAAATCTCATTCTAAATAAAATAATTAGAGTATGTTTTTAGAAGAAAATCCAATTTCAAGAGATTGTTCTCAAAAAATATTGAAATAAAATAAAAATGTTCAACCTCAAGAGGTTCCAAACCTTCATGGGTTTCTTTTTTTCTGTTGAACACAAAAGAATATATTGTAAAGAATGATGGTTTCCAACAGAGGGTTTAACAAAATGAAAGAAACTCCATTCTGTTTTGAAGAACTAGAGGGTGAGAGTAATTTAGTTATTTTAGGTTGAGCTTTTGCCTTGTGTTTCTTACAGTTTTTTCAATTGTTTGTGACATTTTTGTATTGATTTAATCTCACTTGCAATTTTTTAGCAAAAAATATTTTCCTCCTTTTCCCCAATGCGGTACAAAGAGGGCAAGTCTGTGGTAAATTGTTAGGTTATTTTAAATCATTACAAAAACGTGTATATATATATATATATATATACATACATATATATATATACACACACACACACACACACACACACACACATATACAGTTGAAGTCAGAATTATTAGCCCCCTGGAATTATTTTTCTTGTTTTTAGAATATTTCCAAAATGATGTTTAACAGAGCAGGAACATTTTTACAGTATGTCTGATGATATTTTATCTTCTGGAGAAAGTCATATTTGTTTTATTTCGGCTAGAATATAAGCAGTTTTATTTTTTAACACCTTTTTAGAGACAAAAATTTTAGCACCTTTAAGCTATAATTTTTAGAATTGTTTATCTATTGTTAGCATGACAAACATACTAATACTGTATATCAGGCTGACACGTGACCAATTTACTCATTTTGATTTTGGATTACAGAAAAATTAAAGTTTTGTATTTTGTTCATCATCTTATACTAGTAGAGTTTGTTTCAGTCTGAATCCTTGCACAAAAGTGGTGGATTGTTTGTCAGTTGTTAGCATGACAAACATGCCAATCCTGCATAGCAGGCCACTACATGACAAAGTTAGTGAGTTTGTTTTTGGATTACACAAAAATGACAGCTGTTTATCAACATTTTATGCTAATATTAGCGTGTTTGTTTCAGTTTAAATTCTTGCACAAAAGAATTATAAAATTGCTTGTCGAATATTAGCATGCCAAACATGCTAACAAGTCAGGTTATTAGATGAATAGTAGATTTGTTTCAGCATAACAGTTTGATAAATGTCAAACAGGCTGTTTGGTAACTGTTAGCAGCATGACAGCACATTATTAACTAATGCACATTAACTTTGTGGGTTTGTTTCAGCATAAGATTTTTGCTTAAAATGATGAATTCAATTTAAATAATTTCAATTTAATTTAATTCAATTTGTTTATTGTCATGTGCACAGAAGGAAACAAGTTTCCCTGTACAATGAAAGTCTTACTTTGCCGTCCACAGTAAAGTCATACACATAATATACACATCAAACACTTCATAAACATGTATACACACACACAAACACACACACTGATTGTGGAGTAATGTTAACAGATGTAAACAATGTATAGTAGTTAATTGTTTAAAATTGTGCTTATTATGTGATTGTGCTTGTGAATGTGTATGTTAGCAATAAATTGTTAGCATGAAAACAAAAAGCAAGCATCTCAGACTAATATATTAATAGTGTAGTTTGTTTCCGTCTTATTCAAAGCAGTAAAGTTAAGGTTGTCAATTGCTAGCAAAAACATGCTAATAAGCATGGTTGGTTTCACCATAAAGAGTTTGAATGTTTTTAGTAAAGCGAAAGAGTGCACCTTGTGGAAGACAAGTTTCAGGAGAGTGAAAAGAAGCAGCGAGCGCAGTCAGAAAGCAGACGGCCACCAAATCGCTAATTGACAACTTCACTTGCATGTCATCAGTGATATTACAGTTAATCGAATATCCATTAACAGACACCATCTGCTCTTTATTATGGTATCAGGCTGCTATGCTGTCCTTGCTTGCCGTGTGTCAGCTCCTCTTGTTTTTAACCGGTCCACAGAGACGTCAACATCGAGACGCGCTCATGACAAGGCCTCACTTTAGAGTAGCAAAAGCGTGATGTGTTCGCCAACTGCTTTTGGTGTCTCTCGTCCTCCTCCTCCCTCTCTTTCTGTCTATCTCTGTTAAGCTGCTAACAGAAAACTGAGCTCCAGTATGTCTGTGAAACACCCACCATTCCTGTCCATCCCTTTAGCTGTCCAAACACACAAGCCCACCAATACACACACACACACACATACACACACACTTTTTGTTCTCTTTTTTTACTCTTGAAGGGGAGCCAGATGTGCAGTTTCATACCTTTACATTTATTAATAGACCTAAATTTAATTTAAAATATCTAAATCAACAGAAATCCATGGATTAACTACATCTTTTGTTTACTGTAAATAAAACATTATTATATTGTTATTATTATTATATCATTAGCACATCTAACAGTGGCAAAGTTTAACAGTTTTATCATTAAATATATTTTCATATTTAAAGTACTGATCACTAATCAATGTGTTTGTGTTTTCCTTTTTTCTTGATTTTATTTTGTTTCATTATCATATCATATTATCACATTTTTATTTTTAACCTATTCTTTAATTTCTTGTATAAAAATTGTTTTTATATTTAAATGTTGAATTAAATTAATTATTTTGTCACTTTTTATCAATGTGTTTGTTTTTTTATTTTTTTTTTCTGTTTTCTTTTTATTGTTATTGTATTTTTATTGTTATTAAACTTGAACACATTTTTATTACTTTATTTTATTTCATTTTAACTTTACTTTTTTTCATTTTATTGTATATTTATTTTTATATTTTGGTATTAATGTGCTTGTGTTTTTCTTTTTATTGAATTTTATTCAAATCTCATTATTGTATTTTATATATAAACTTATTATTTATTTATTTTAATACTTTTTTGTTATTTTAAACTTATTTGTTAAATTTCTTTTGTATTTTGACGTTTAATTTAATTATTTTTGTCACTTTTTAACAATGTTTTTTTCTTTTCTTTTTTCTTAATTTCTTTTATTCTATTTTAATTTTATTAATGTATTTTATACTTTTATTTATTTTTATACATATTTTTATTTTATGTTATAATAACCTTTTTTATATTTTTGTATTTTGATGTTTAATTTAATTATTTTTGTCACTATTAACAATGTGTTTTTATTTTAATTTATTCTATTTTATTCTATTTTAATTGTATATTTTACTTAAACTTTTATTTTTTTATTTCACACTTATTTTTATTTCATATTATTTTCAACTTATTTTTTATATTTCTTGTATATTATTTTTATTTTAATGTTTAATTATTTTTGTCACTTTTAACAATGTGTTATTTTAAAATTTATTTTATTTTATACCATTTTAATTTAATATTGTATTTATGCTTAATGCTTAATACTGTTTTATTATTTGTACCTGTTTTTATTTTATTTTATTTTAAACTTATTTTTTATATTTCTTGTTTATTTGTTTTTATATTTTGACGTTTATTTAATTTTGTTACCTTTTTTAACAATGGGTTTTTCTTTTTAAATTTATATTCTATTCTGTTATAATTTTGTTATTGTATTTATTGTATTTACTATTTTATTTATTACTTATTTTGTTTCATGTTACTTTAACCTTATGTTTCACTTTTCTTGCATATTTTCTTGTTCTTATATTGTGATTAATTTATTTTCATTCATTCATTCAATTATTCATTCATTTATTTATTTATTTACTTTTTTGTTTATTTACTTATTTATTTATTCATCTGTTAATCTGTTTGTTTATTTATTTATTTATTTATTTATTTTGTCCTTATCTTGCTGCTCCAGAAGAAATGCGTATTCCTACTCTTATTACCTGTAAGTAGCATTAAATACAGAACATCAATCAACAATTCATGTTTTAAATCTGTGCTTTCCCATTCCCCTTTTCTACTATCAATTTGTCTTTAAAAGTTAGTAAAAGAATTAAAGAAATATTTGAAATTCAAGTTAAAGTTAAACAAAAGTTAGCACCTAAACTTTGCCATGACGAACAAAGCTTCTCAAATTTAGAAACAGCTTCATTTGCAATAATCTGTTGAGTCAGTTTAATATTTCATCACCCTTTGCTCCGACACAGCATTTTTTCAACCCATAAACCATCTTATATGCTACATATACCTAGAGTTTGCATTGAAATAAAACCTACAGTTCTAAATTGCCCTCATGTGCACATAAATAGTTGCAGCTCCACTGTTATCTTATTATTATCGACTATTGCTAGTTCAGCTCAAATCCCTTTGGTCCGCGGACTCCTCCTCTACTTTTTATTACTTTTTCCCGTTACGCTTAAGCTATTCACTATTACCTCAGCTCTTCTGCCTGCCTCAGCGTTTTACTGCGCAGGATTGTTTAATTTGCGCTGTGTGCAACAGAGCCTGGCTGCAGGATGTTTACCTCACGCGTTAAAGGATTTAAAAGCTCAGATTCTCAGTCAGACTACAGTGTGCAGTCGCACCGCTCCTGAAATATAGATGAAAGTAGGAACACAGCCAGGAGGAACTCTTTCAAAAGGATTTCATCTGAAAGGGCATAGACAGACAGCTACAAGCTAAAGCTAACCGTGACGCCAAGATATTCTCCTAACCCGGAGAACCAGTTTTTCTTAGATCCAGTAGGGTTATAGACTTAAAAACTCAATAGTGGCAGTATATGCATCTTTAGGTCACATTTAGACTACGTTTTGCTGAGTTTATACTACATTAAAATAGTTGGGTTAAACATACCCCAACATATAACCCTTCTATAGGTTATTATAGCACTTTCCCAACCATGGGTTATTTTACCTCAATGCATTGGGTATTTTGACTAAATGGTTTTACTATCGCTCCTTGCTCCTTCAGGCTTGCACGCTCAGGCACCCACCCTTCCTATGCAAGTGACGTCATTTGCAATCAACACTTGCACCTGTTATGCCACTTGAAATCAACACCAATAAACTTAAAGTAAGTTTCCAGCTTGTTTGCAGTGAC
This sequence comes from Danio rerio, assembly GCF_052040795.2. Lineage (NCBI taxonomy): Eukaryota > Metazoa > Chordata > Actinopteri > Cypriniformes > Danionidae > Danio > Danio rerio. The sequence goes on along the minus strand of NC_141026.1, from coordinate 53,178,056 downwards.
AGTGACGACGCTGTCAAATAATTCTAAGTACTTAAGTTGTATACCATGACAGACCCCAGGCAGGTCGCAGGACAATTGCAAAAATGCAGATGTCGATGCAAGTGACGTGGCAGGAGAGTGGAGGGCTCGGTTGCATGAAGTCCAAAAAATCCCCCAGGTTGAGGTTAAGGGTACCCTTAGTAAAAGTTGATTTGCAAAGTGAAAAAAAAAGAAAAAAGATCGACTTAAGGAATTTAAGACTGCCATTAAGTATTTCCCCTTAACCATTTCCTTTTAAAACATTTAAGAGACCTAATCAGCTCCCTTCAACAAATGAGACTCAAAATGCTAGCATTCTTATCCAAAAAAAAGTTTTAGGTAAAAGACTCCCAGCACTGTAAATAAATAATTTAATAAAACCATTTAATAAATAAACTAATAAATGTCTTGATAAGTTAGCACGTCTGCGCAGGAGTGCATCCATATGAAATTGCAGTTTCAGTGCAGTCTCTGTATGATCCCAGCCAAGTTGTATAGGTTCTCCAAACATAATGTCGAGATGGACTCGATAAGGGAACGCCTCAACTTGCTTTACGGAAAGAAAGCGGCACAGATGATGTGTAACATTACTGCAAAGCTGTTGTAAGGCAAGCATTCATGGTTCGTTACGATCTGTTTACATAACTATAGCAACTGTGGTGCCCCTCGCCGTACGTTGCCAGAAACTACAGTAAAACGCATATAAAAAAGGTACTTGAGTAAGGGTGACAGATAAGAAGTTTGTTGCAATGATCTTAATGAAATGCGTAATCTCAGATTTTTTCAGCCTCAGGGACACCCTTAAGTTAAATTACAGATAGAGTTTCATGGAATCAGCCTTAGATGGCGATTGTAAATGACGTCACATGCAGAGGAAGCGCGGTTGCCTGAGCATGCAAGCCTCATGGTGCAAGTGCAAATCTGCAGCCAGACTCTATTGACTATTACTAGTACTGTACTACTGTTAATTTTATATTATGGCTGTGTAAATAAATAACATGGCGTTTTTGGAAATCTTGAAAATGCTTTATTTCTATTTTAAGTTCCAGACACTTTGTTGTATTTACCTGTTTAATATATATCGGCTGTGAAGCGCACTTTGTATCATCAATAATTAGGAGTGCTGGTGAAACGGACATACAAAAAACAACACGGAGAGGTCATTTGATAAATCAATAACAATATTATTGTGTTAAAGCTTGAATAAACAAAATAATACAAAAAAGACACATCACATATTAATACAACTGATTAAACTGTGTCAGATTGAAATGTAACATTTTTAACCCAACTGGTTGAGTAATTATTAATTACCCAATAAAGGTTAAAAATAACCCATCAAGGCTCCAAATAATTTTAACTCTACTATTGGGCTAAATAAATAACTACATTTTTTAGAGTATAGATTTTTTGCATAAATAAAAACGATAGAGAGAAAAAATTAAATCAGCATATTATGGTGAACGTTTTTAATATTGTAAAAAATATGTGCCCACTGTAAAGAAATCTTGCTGACTTACATTTTTTTAAGTTGAATTAAATTGACTTTTTTTAGTCTGAGTAAACTGAATAAAAGTTAAAGTTAAATTTTGTGTTACTTTAAAAAATGTCTAAATTGGTATAAATAGTATGTACTTTGAGGTCACATTTGCAACATAGGCTAATTCTGAACACGTAGCCCTATATGCAATCCTGGAGATTGTGAATTATGTAGCCAGAAGAATGTATATGGCTGCATTTTATCTTTAAAACGAACCCTATGGGGCGGCTGGCGGTTGGGTTTAGGAAGTGGGTGGTCGAGTGGGTCAGTCAAGCGGTCAGTCAGTCAGTCAGTCAGTCGACAGCGGCCTCTGGTGGATTAACGTGAGAACAGCAGGCACGAATGGCACTTGCAAGAGAAATTTAAGATCTCAAAAAGCGTACACAACAGCCTCTGGGGGATTCGCGAAAAACAAAAACTGCTTAATAAAAAACCGTAGCTCCTGGGATTTTGTGATCTTCAGGAATGTATATAGGGGTATGTTTTCAGAATGAGCCCGAGTTTCACATTCGGGCCACACTTTTGTCCTTGATAAATGACAAGCTGAGTTGAAAAGGAGAGATAGAAAAAAAACATATTATAACATCATATTATGGTAGATGCTTTTAAGTAGGTATATATTATGAAATTATGGGTATGATTTATGCTGCTTTCACACGCTATGGGAATTTTTTTTTGTGTGTAAATACCCATAACTTGTGATTTATGGGTATTTTTCATTTATTTATGTTTGCGAATTAGATTAATGTTGAAAAGTTTGGCACAGTTAGCAATTATAAGTTGCGTAACACATTGGTGAATAAAGTTTCCATGCCATGTGTGTTCAAGAGAATAAACTCTTTCCTTTTTAAGAAGCTAGTGTGATATGGGAAATAGGATTTATTTTTAAAATAGCTCCGAAAAAAATGGACTTTCATTTTTGCGACGGACCACCATTGCTTATTATTATTATTATTATTACTGTTATTATTATTATTATTATTATTATTATTATTACTGTTATTATTATTATTATTATTACTGTTATTATTATTATTATTATTATTATTATTATTATTATTATTATATGCTGCTCTTGTTTGACCGCATAGGTCTAGCAATGAAATGCAATATATTTTTTTACTTTACACAATATTAGTAAGATCACCTGCAGAATTCCATTTGCTATTTTCGTGGGAATGTAAACCCATAAAGCCTCCCCATGTGTTTTTGTTAGCATATACTTTTACCTAAATATCTATTCCACTGTCCACTTTTGGAATAATAATTTCAATATATGACGATTATAGCATGGCAAAGCAATCCTAATATGTGATGCTGACTTAACAGCATGTTTAGAAGTTAGTGTGCGCGTGCATTTACAGTACACATTTGGCAGACGCTGTAATCCAAAATGACATTGAGACAAGATAACACTGTATTCCCTTGGACTCAAACCTTGTCCTTGTTAATGCAGTGCACTACAAGCCAACCTCCAGCAACCTTGTGCATGCATGCAACTGAACAAAATGCAAAGGTTATTTTGAGATGTTTTGCATGCTTAGTAATACTGCTCTAACAAGCACTTGATTTGGCATGTTCATGAGTGCATTGTACAATTTCCTCCATTCTGGTTTTAGCTCAACCAAGTGTGATGTCTTTATTAATGAACATTTGTACATTTTATGCATGAGTGAAGACAAAAATCAAGGCTGAAAATGTGTTTTACTGCTATCTCTCCATTGTCCCCCTACTCTCTTTCTCTTTTACAAAGCCGATGCTATAAAGACTGTTTATAGTCGCCTTACTACATTACAGCCATAAGTTTTAATGAAGTGCTGCTCTGACATTCATTAAATAAGGATTATCTATAGTTTATGCCACTTAATACATGTCCAAAATTGGGCACCTGAAATAAGAGCCATTACTGCAGTATTTAGTGGGTTTTTATTATTTACGGGCTGCTGCATTATAAAATAATGTGACCTTCAGCATGCTTTGTGAGACAAAGCTTTGTTGATGTTGTCTTGATAGGAAACACACTAAGATTTTGTGTAGAGTGTTGCAATTTATGTGATCCCAGCACTTTATAGCCATCACTTTGGTGCTTGGCTGCTTAATTGAAAAGTCATGACCCTTCTCTTATTGCTTCTGGATGTTGAGACCTGCTTCAGAACAGGTTTTGTCCTCTTTTGATCCTCAGTCTCCAAAAACCAATGTTGCTGAGTTTATTTCCCAACCTAGGTAAAAATGGCCCCAATTTTAAAGCTTGGCCTGGTTTTTGTGGAAGCTGAAACTTCATTTGATTTTTTTTCTTTCTTCCTTTTTTTAAATTCCCAGCAGAGAAAATAACAAAACAAAGAGTTATTATCAGCTCGGCCCCGTAAGAGAAGGGAGCACATATTGAGGTCAAATGGTGTTCTGTGGGACTTAGAGAATCAAAGAGTCATTTTATTGGATGACTCCAATCCATCGCTGACACTAATATCTTCCTTGAAGTTCTGTGCACTAACATGTGGTGAGACTCCAGCTTATGAACCGCCAGACAAATCAACAAATCAAAGACCTGCAGAAGTGATGGTTTTATAAAAAGATGCCTGCAAATTATATATATTTTTAACATCATTTTTGAGGGGTCATTTTTATGGATAATATGGAGGATTGGCAGGTGAAGAGGTGGGATTAGTGCAGTAAACGTTGCAAACCAGATTTGAAAGATTCGTTGTGTCGAGATACTAACTGCTTGGTTGTTTATCTTGCCTGACACAATTTTAAGCAATATAAAATGCGTCCAAAGTGTAGCCGTACAACCGGCAGATAATTGTACAAAAGGCATCTATTATCCATATACTATACAGTGGAGATCAAACGTAGAGGAGAATTTATAATCAATTGAATTTAATAATTCAATCTTCGTCATTCTGAATTGGGAATAATTTTAGTTTTTTCTAAATACCATATATATTATTTATATAAAATATATATTATTTTTTTAACAAAATAATAAATAACTTTTTTGTGGAAACAACAGTGATCAACATTAGTAAACAGAAATTATTTAAGATTGACTTCATGGGTTGTACCATCTTCATTTCTTTAGACATAACTTTGTTTACAAGGATTTTACAGAGATATTCAATCAGGTTTAGATCAGGGGACTGTTCTTCAGACAAGGATTACTCAGTTAGCTGGATTTGGTTATTGATGATTTGACACGATCCAGGATCGTTTCGTTCTTCAAAACTGACCGGAGAGTTGATGTCTTAGCAACAGTTCTGGTAGCTCAAACCTGCTAGGGAGCAGGCTCATTTCATATAAACAGGATTAGATCGGGTTAGTTCAAGCAAAGATAACTGAAAGAATGCACCAAATTCTGATATTTTCTTACAGTAGTAGTAATATACACTTGGGAAAATAGTAAATATATATTTCAACTAGGACCCCACGACTATGGTTTGGCCTTGTCATCGTTGTCTTTATTGAACAATCAACATTTATGGAATTCTGACAATGAAGTGTTATGTATTCAGTAGGATTGACCTGCAGGATCCCATTTGCACTTTTCATAGGAATGTAAATCCTTAAATCCTCCCCATGAGTTAGTGTTAGCATGTACTTTTTTCTAAATATCTATTCTGCTATCCACTTTTGGATTAATAGTTTCAATGTATGATGATTTTGTCATTGCATAGCAATCCTAATATGTGATGCTGTGTATGATTATTCCTGACTTAAGAGCATGTTCAGATTTTTGCGCAGATCAGGATTCTGGTTTGGCCTTGTCATCATTGTCAGGATTTGTCTTTATTGGGCAATCAACCTTTCTGAATGAGTTATTGGCATTATAAAGATTGACCAGAAAGGGATTTTCTTTGGCCTTCATCTGGACAACATTCTGTTGGAGGCTTTAGAACAACTCACTTTCTTGGACACTCAATAAAACTGGGAACATAGACTACCAGTTAATTAGGTTTTGTCAGATAAATAAGATGCTAGATTAACACCAGTAACTGTGAGGTATCTGAAAGTGTTCTTAAATCTTGATTAGTGTTTTTATAGTCTGTTTTAGAATAAATGTAACACATGAACTCTGCTTAAAAACTGCTCTTCTACTTGCTTTGTGTAACAAACAAAAGCATGCCAATAAAAGTGAGGATTCAAATTCAGTTTATTCATAACAAGGGCAGTCAAAACATACAGGGTTAAACGCCATCAAACACAAAAATCCAGGAGAAGGCAAAGAGTATTCTAAAAACTAGCGAGAGATCAGGGAAGCAAGCTAACAATCACAAAATCGAAGAACCGTCCACAATGCAAAACCAACTCTACGGATTGTACACGACTACAAAAACAACACTCCACAATGTTACTCTGTGGGCTGCTGCCTAAATAGTGTGTGTGTGATGAGAAACAGGTGAAGTAATAACCAGTGCGGTGAAATGTGGGAAATGATGTCAGGGTGAATTAATAAAGGAACATAATAAAGCATCCTTTACTGGAGTTTGTGACATTAGAGGATAACTTTAGATAGGACTAAACATTAGCCTGAACATTTAGGTAGTTCTCTGTTTTGATCTCTAATATAAATACGTGCAGGGGCAGTAGGCAGAATGGTAACACTTTAATTTATATCACAATTCATGCTATTAACTACTGGCTTATTACCTGCCTGTTATTGAGATATTAACGGTTCATTAGTAGTAATAAAGTATGATCCCTTTACCTAAACCCAATTTCTACCTTACTAAATATCAATAGACAGCTAATTAGTAGTTTATTAGCTATTAGTGTTAGTTAATGGTTTGTTAATACTGTGAAATGTCTCAATTTAATGCTCAGCCAACTACAACTAAGAGAAAGCATCCCGAAAGCACAATGGAAGCATTTTAAGCCATCATCACTGAGCGAATGTGTTTATGCAAAGTTTTCCTGATCATTAGACTTCAGTTAGTGTCTAGTTGGCTTTGTTCTACATGGCAAGGTTTTGAGTTTTCTCACTCTTAATTTGATTGCGATTTTCTTCCCACTCTCTCACGGCATATATCACTGCAGAAGAAATGTATATGTATATTATATATCAGAAATATTAGTCAATGTCATTTGAATAGACAATGCCAATTTTATTTTCTCTCCTCTATGTGCTTGTCTGTCTATATTTGTCTTATATGTCAAATTTACAGCAGTGCTTTGGTTTAGTATGCAGAAGCTGTACTTGTACAGTTGAAGTCAGAATTATTAGCCCCCTTTATTTTTTTTTCTTTTATAAATTTTTCCCAAATGATGTTTAACAGAGCAAATAAATTTTCACAGTATGTCTGATAATATTTTTTCTTTTGAAGAAAGCCTTATTTGTTTTATTTCGGCTAGAATAAAAGCAGTTTTTAATTTTTTAATACCATTTTAAGATCACAATTATTAGCCCCTTTAAGCTATATATTTTTCCATTGTCGACAAAACAAACCATTGTTATACAATAACTTGCCTAATTACCCTAACCTGTCTAGTTAACCTAATTAACCTAGATAAGCCTTAAAATGTCTCTAAGCTATAAAGAAGTGCCTTGAAAAATATTTAGTCAAATATTAAATGATTATGTTTAAAAAATGTGTTGAAGAAATCTTCTCTTTATTAAACAGAAATTGGGGGAAAAAATAAAAATTGTTGGAACTTTTAGAGAACTTTTAGAGAACTTTTAGAGTTCTATTAATTTGGGGCGTTAATGGTTCTGACTTCAACTATATATATATATATATATATATATATATATATATATATATATATATATATATATATATATGTATATATATATATATATATATATATATATATATATTTATATATGTATATATATATATATATATATATATATATATATATATATATATATATATATATATATATATATATATATGGCATATATATTATTTGGCAAATCTCGTTAATAAACAAAAATTAAGTTTGCACATTAAGGCATGCTCAGAAAACAGGAGCAAGTGTGCTCTAGCCAAAAGCATTGCACCAACACACTGAAGATGCTGCTTTTGATCATCTTTATAAACTTGTCTTGCTGTGGCTGGGTTTGAAGGAAACTAGCTAAGAAACAGAAGGAGACAGCCAGCAGCAGCACGCAGAGAGAGATGGGACCCGTAGGCACAGCGGATAAAAGCACAGGAAAAGTCAGCACATTACACAAGGACGATCCGTTCTCCACCAGCAACCAGGACCTCAACGGATTCTGTGAGTTCAGCAAATATTGTGCTGTGCCATTATTGTGCTGCATTGTGTTTGTTTTTTGTTAGTGTTTTTATGCTCTGATAATGCGGAAAGTTAACGTTAATAGAGCAAATGAGTGAATGAATTAACACAAAATAACAAATGCACAAGCAAATGAATGATTGAATTAAAGGTTTATGACAGCCTGGAGTACTTTTTTTTTTTTTAGATTTTAACAGATTTGTGTGTGTTGAGCATCAGTTAAGAGATTAGCACCTGTCACCTTTAACCTCTTAAGGCCCAAGGTGTTTTTTTTTACATGCATTTTTTATTTCTCTTTGCTATTTGGGCTTATTGGAACCTGATTAAAATAAAACCTAAGTATCGTCTTTTGATATGATGTACTTTTAGAGAAAAATTATGTCCATATATGTGGAATCGTAGTAATTTACATAAAACACTTTTTCCTGACTGTTTTTAATTCATATTTAACACACACACACACACACACACACACACACACACACACACACACACACACACATATATATATATATATATATATATATATATATATATATATATATATATATATATATATATATATATATTTATTTATTTATTTATTTTTATTTATTTTTTTGAACATATTATGACTATCAGAGAGTAAAAACTATTTTCCCCCCATTTTAGATAGTTAGAAAAAGTGTTTGGGACATTTCATATGCTGAAAAACAGTTGCAGGATGACACTTTATGTCTGTAACAAAATATGAAACACTCAAAGTATTTTAAATAGCCACTTAAGAGCTAAAATGCGCGGTCCACGTATGTGGCCCCTAAGCCCTAGGACAGTGGTCACCAAACTTGTTCCTGGAGGGCCGGTGTCTTGCAGATTTTTGCTCCAACCCTAATCAAACACACCTGAACAAGCTAATCAAGGTCTTACTTGGTATACTTGAAACATCCAGGCAGGTGTGTTGAGGCAAGTTAGAGCTAAACCCTGCAGGGACACCGGCCCTCCTGGACCGAGATTGGTGACCCCTGCCCTAGGAGGTTAATTGTGAAGTTGCGCGAATCTGCTAATGGAGCGATGATGCGTCGGTTTCTCATTATTATTCATAGCAGAGTTTTCTTATCCTATGAGAAGACCCTGCTTCTTAATTATTCATGAGAGCATGTGCTTTCCAAAGGCAAGGCAGACCTGCCAAGCTAGCTGTTAGCACCGATGACTGGGTGAGACCGCATCCGCGCATATCACGAGTCATATATTTGTTCCCGTAATCCGCAGGGTTTGTTGCATGTTTTTCCCCGTGATTCTGTCAGGGCTGATACAGCAAAGCTGTTTGTTTGCAATAAGCATTTTTGTCTGGAGATCTGTATGAGAATTGGAGAATGGCAGACTTTGTCTTTTATCAGCCGAGTTTGTTACCAGTCAGACACATCATGTGCTGCTATGTTCGCCACATGTTTACAATCCTCTAGATTACCGGCAAGGCTAATAGTTGAAATAGACAGTGAAAGAGACCTGCTACACTGCTGTCCACTGTTTCTGCATTCAAACACGACATTCGGGAGGAGAGAAGTCCTCCTCATTTATACTGTTTATATAAACACAAATATATTTATGATGATATAACAAATTGTGGTTATGTGCAGTGCTTAATTTGTGAATTGCAAGGTCACGGACCATAGTGAAGAGGGGGTGGGGGGATGGTGGGGCGTTGGATGGAGGAGGGGAGTAACAAATGACAAATGTAGAATAGCAAATGTAGCAGTCATGAAATGACTTACTGTTTATTTCTTTGTGTTTTTAATTTGTAAACTATAAAATCGAAGTTGGCCACAGAGTGAAATGACTTGCCTTAAAGAGACTTTGGTTTCATGGCCCTTTAAATAGCAAATAAACGCAACACACTGAGAAAAAAATATAATAATAACAAGATGCATGAATGACATATTGAACATGGAAACAAATATTTTAAGAAAAAAATGAGCACATGGATGAATGCACACTTCATAAATACTACACTCAAAAACTTATTTGTACTTCTTGTTCTAACTACTTATTTAAAATGAGCTGGAACAACAAAATTATTAGATTTTTTTGTTGTTTTAAGTTCAATCCACTTCAATTTGTTAATTTAACTTAGTCGATTTGTGTTGGAAGGTTCTGAATTATGTAAAACCCTGCTTTTTTATACAGTCTACTTATTCTCTAAATTTCTGCATACTTGTTCAAAGCTGAAACATTTTGGCAACCTCAATATATTTAATTAAAACTGCAATAATATTCCAGAATATCCCAGGGGCCAGATTCATTGTGGTGTTTAATTTTCACTTCTCTGATTATGGGCTTGACAGTATCTATTTTTTGTCTTGCTTTTAATCAGCCTTCGTTTTAATTATGGATGCATAAATCATAATATCTGTCGTTTAGTCTGTTTTCAGTTGATGGATTGATAGTTTTTGTTTATTTTGAGAGCCCACTGTAAAAATGGCAGAAAATGTTCATTCATTTTATGGAATATGCAACTTGTACTGTACGCCACTTTTTTTTTTTTCCTTGCTGCATTTTAAAATATGCTTGATTTCAATAAAAATCTGTAAAAAAAAAAAAAAAAAAAAAGGCTACAGTAAAAATCCATAACCTGGTAAACAGTAAGTTTCTTTATTATATTCAGTAAATAACTGTTTTTTTTTTTGTTTGTTTTTTGTTGTTGTTGAAATAACTATGGTTTTTGTCATGAATTATGAATTTCTATTTTTTCTCATGAATTATGTACTCTGGTGTACAAATATGATCATAATTTAATGAAATACTAATTTATAGTATTTACAGTAATTTACTGAAATAGTAATTTACAGTAAAATTTAGAAATGTATTTTAGGTTCCTACCGTATTTTTAACTCCAAACCCCCGGCAATCACAGCTTCCATTTTTTTAACTATAAAATTATTATTATTATTTCTATAATGCATAACAAAATAAACCCACATCAGTACGCGAAGAAATATTGAAGGATGCAACCATTTCAAGTTCAGCCAGGCATTGTACACCCTTTCCCTTTAAAAATCTTCTTGCACTTTTTCACTAGTCTCAAAAGTCAAAGTGCACAGATCATATAATAGCCACAATCCTCAATAAATAAAATACAGTAATTTACAGTCAAATTTATGAATGTAGTTATGTTCTTACCAAGTTTGAACACTAAAATCCTGGCAACCACAGCTGCCATTTTTTACCACAACATTTACAGATTTTTTACAGTTTTATGGTGTATAAAACATAAATCCGCATCAATTTGAGAAGGAATATAGAAACATACAACCGTTTCAAGTTCAGCCTGTCGTTGTACACCATTTCCATTTGGAAAACTTCTTGCTTTTTTCCACTAGTCTCAAAAGTCAAATTATACAAGTCATATAACAGCCCTGTTCACCAATTAATGAAATACAGTAATTTACAGTCAAATTTAGAATTGTATTTTGTGTTTTTAGCGTATTTTTATTGATAAAATCATGGCAACCACAGCTGCCATTATTTAACTATAAATATTCATGGATTTTATTTTATTTTTTATTGTGTATAACAACGTGATTTCACACCAATACTAGAAGAAATGTTGAAAGATACAGCAACTGTCTCAAGTTCAGCCAGGCATTGTACACCATTTCCCTTTAGAAAACCTCTTGCTCTTTTCCACTAGTCTCAAAAATCTAAGTGCACAGGTCATATAATAGCCAAAATCCCCCAAAAATAAAAAAGCCATTTACAGTCAATTTTAGAAATGTATTTTATGTTCCTACCATATGTTTAACGTTAAAATTATAGCAACCAAAGCTGCCATTTTTTAACTACATTTTTTTTTTTGAATGATGTACAAAGTAAATCTACATAATTACTAAAAGGAATTTTGAAAGATGCAACTGTTTAAGTTCAGCCAGTCATTGCATACCATTTCCCTTTAGAAATCTTCTTGCTCTTTTACAGTAGTCTCAAAAGTCAAAGTGCACACATCATATAATAGCCATGTTTGCCAATTAACAAAATACGGTAATTTACAGAAATATACAATTGGATTATGTTTCCAGAGTATTTTTATGCTAAAATCTACATCTGCCATTTGTTCATCATAAACTTTACAGACTTTTTATAGTTTTATAGTGTATAACAAAATAAATTCACATCAATATGAGAAGAAATATTGAAAGATGCAACCGTTTCAAGCTCAGTCAGCCCCTGTACACCATTTCCCTTTGAAAAAACTTCTTGCTCTTTTCAACTAGCCTGAAAAGACCAAGTGCACAGGTCTTATAATAGCCTTTTTCCCAAATTAATAAAATACAGTCATTTACAGTAAAATTTAGAAATGGATGTTATGTTCCTACCATATTTTTAACACTAAAATCCCAGCGACCACAGCTACCATTTTTTAACTATAAAATTTTTTATATTTTTTAATGATATATAACAAAGCAAATCTATATCAATACGAGAAGAAATATTAAAAGATGCAAACGTTTAAAGTTCAGCCAGTCATTGTACACTATTTCCCTTTAAAAAAACTTCTTGCTCTTTTTCACTAGCCTCAAAAGTCGAGGTGCACAGGTCATATAATAACCTTTACCCCAATTAATAAAATACAGTAATTTACAGTAACATTTGAAAATGTGTTTTATGTTTCTACCAAATTTTTAAAACTAAAATCCCGGCAACCACAGCTGCCATTTTGTTTGATTTTTTTTATTTTTTATTTTTGATGGTGTACAACAAAGTAAATCCACATCACTGGGCGAAGAAATATTGAAGGATGCAACTGTTTCAAGTTCAGCCAGGCATTGTACACCCTTTCTCTTTAAAAATCTTCTTGCACTTTTTCACTAGTCTCAAAAGTCAAATTGCACAGATCATATAAGAGCCACAATCCTCAATAAATAAAATACAGTAATTTACAGTCAAATTTATGAATGTAGTTATGTTCTTACCAAGTTTGAACACTAAAATCCTGGCAACCACAGCTGCCATTTTTTACCACATTTACAGATTTTTTACAGTTTTATGGTGTATAAAACATGAATCTGCATCAGTTTGAGAAGGAATATAGAAACATACAACCGTTTCAAGTTCAGCCTGTCGTTGTACACCATTTCCATTTGGAAAACTTCTTGCTTTTTTCCACTAGTCTCAAAAGTCAAATTATACAAGTCATATAACAGCCCTGTTCACCAATTAATGAAATACAGTAATTTACAGTCAAATTTAGAAATATATTTTATGTTCCTACCATATTTTTAACATTAAAATCCTGGCAACCACAGCTGGCATATTTTTAACTATAAAATTATTAATATTTTTTAATGATATATAACAAAGCAAATTTATATCAATACGAGAAGAAATATTAAAAGATGCAACTGTTTAAAGTTCAGCCAGTCATTGTGCACTATTTCCCTTTAAAAAAACTTCTTGCTCCTTTCCACTAGTCTCAAAAGTCAAAGTGCACAGGTCAAATAATAGCCACCACCCCAATTAATAAAATACAGTAATTTACAGTAACATTTAAAAATGTGTTTTATGTTTCTAGCAAATTTTTTACGCTAAAATCCCGGCAATTTTTTATTTATTTTTTGACGGTGTATAACAAAGTAAATCCACATCAATACGCGAAGAAATATTGAAGGATGCAACCGTTTCAAGTTCAGCCAGCCATTGTACGCCCTTTCCCTTTCTAAAACTTTTTGCTCTTTTCCTCTAGTCTCAAAAGTCAAAGTGCACAGGTCATATAATAGCCACGTTCCCCAAATACCACGGTCTTCAGAAGCAGCGCGGCAAACTCAGGACTCATTACTGCAATCACACAACTCTCCCGCACATCCCGCCATCATGCTGATGAGCTCGCAGAGCCCTAAAAGGGGTCAAAAGGGATCAACGATCTGTCATTTTAACTCACCACACCATTCTCCTTGATTGTCCGTCAGGGATTCAAAGGACGGGACGCCACCGCCTCACACCTGTCATTCACAGATCTGAGCACCGCCAACCGCAAAGAGCTATTTTGTAACTAAACAGCAGGAACCTAAGCGTTCTACATATCAAGAGACTCGGCTATTGACATGCTGCTTTAAGAGGCGCTAGAGAAGAATAGCAAGTGGCATTTGGACTAGGCGTTTTTTTTTCTTTCGCATGCTTTCATACGCAGTTTTAAGTGGGCTCTGGCATGCTGTGAAGGGGCTGTAATTAGGATGGGTCTTTCTGAGTCGCTTTCTGCACAAAATGTCACTGTGGCCTTTGTGTACTGAATAATTTGAATGGAGCTGGAAGAAGAGGAAGCAATGGAGAGTACGAGCAAAATGCATAGAGAGAGAGAGAATGTCATTATGTGTAATGATCGCATTTATTTCCTTTAAAATCAGCAATGATTGGCAATGTGTTCTGCATGTTTAGTGTTTCTGTGTTCTTCTGAATGTCACTGGTCAGTGGATATGCAAATGCTGTTTATTTGTACTGTATGTTTATTATGGATCATTATAGGCATGGAAGTAATTGAAGACTGTTATTGTACAGTATCTAATGGTCTGAGAGTCAGTGCTACTGCACAAGTGCATGCTCTTTATTATAGATATGAATCTCCGCTATGGTGTTGGAACAAAAAACAATCTAGAACTCAGCCCAGCTTGTAATTGCCATTTACAAACAATTCTTAATTCTTAAAAAAAATTTTTTAAAAAACCCTAACCTGATTTTGCCAGGTAGGAAATGTTCCTGAATTAACATCTATGGGAACATCCAGAATGATACTGGAACAACATTCCCATCAGCCAATCAGAAGTGAGGAATATGTTTACCTTTATGTTAAGGACTGATGGTTAGGTCTATATACTTCTACATGATTGTTATCCAACTATTATCCCCTCTGATTTTGGGAATTATTTACAGTTATGGTTGGGTTTAGGGCATACCTGTCAACCCTCCCATTTTTCCCGGGATTATCTCGTATTTTACATTTCTTTCCCGCCATCATCCCATAAAGGTATTTTTCTATTGTTCTCCCAGTATTTTCAATCAATCTATGAAGGGTGGCAATAAAGAGCCAATCCTCCCTATATGCAACCCATACCGTTTAAACCACCAGTAGATGCCCCTCGCTTGTAAATGTGAATCTGTTCTGTGCTTTCGTTTTATTTGGGTATGAAAACACTTTGGAATAAATAAAAAAAAATTGGAGGGATTCTCTTCCTTTCCGTTACAGGAGCCGTTATCCCTCCTATTCAATTGTAAAAACAGTCATGTAGCGGTGACTACATGTCAAAAAGCATGACTGTCAGCTAACGCGCTCCATAGTGATAAGTAGATGCTGTTTGCCATATGAGTTCTGTATACGCGATTTGAAGTGAAGAGAAAGTCTGGATTTTGGGTGTGTGTTTATTTGGTTTAAACAGACATATACGCATAATAATAATAATAATAATTATTATTATTATTATTATTATTATTATTATATCTAAAGATATCGATTTTGGTGGGTTTTCTTTTAAAGAACAAATTTTGTCTTAAATGAGCATGAAAAGTTAGGAAAGCAATCGAATGCTTTCATTATAATGTTAGATGTTTGCATTTTTAAAGTAGTACCTCTGTTATTTAATGTAATCAAATGAAAAATGTAAATGAGAGATTCATTCGCTGCTCTTTAATCAGATTTTTAAAATTATACAGTGAAGAAAATATCAATGAGATTTGATACCTTGGTTCTATTTCTTTATAACAGCTATTCATTTTAATTGTTAAAACTGTTTGCTAATTTATTTGCAGCTTTTTCTAATGTAAACTATGTATTAAATAATAATACTACTACTACTACTACTACTACTACTACTAATAATAATAATAATAATAATATTAATAATAATAATAATTATTATTATTATTATTATTATTATTACTGACAGTTTAACTGCTTATTTACAATGAAACAACTCCAGATGAATATATTTAGTTACTTTAATATAATATTTAATTTAATATGAAATTGGGGATTTTTTTGGGTTGTTGATAGATGTTAATCCAGGATCACATCATACTTGGCAAAATCATAACATGCATAAAACAGCATCAAATGCCTATAAATACAGATCATACACTGTTATGTAAAGCTTTAAAGCTGTGATGGGTAAATTCTATGTTGAAGTTGCTAAACTTTTTGACAGTATTTTTGTTTAGATATAGCTATAATTTTCTTATAGTTTTCGTCTTAAAGAAATCTAAAGAGAGATTTACTCATATAATACTCTTCAATTTGATTTGTACTATATATTTGTTTTTTAACATTACTATAATTATTTAAGTATTATTATTTTGCTTATAATTAGTTATTTTTGCAATGTCATTCCATTTCTTATGGCTCTGAAATTTCCAAATTTGGAAAAAAAATATGTTAATGGTTTTGGATTAAACTACATAAGAACTACATAAACTACATTTTATTTTTTTTATAAAAAATAAAAATAAGAATTATTTATAAAAAAATAAATTGAATGGCAAATGTTGAAATTATTGGTAATGTATTTATTTATTATTATTTTTATAATTTTTTTATTTAATGATTTATTTATATTTTCACACATTCACATCAAGGCAACAACACAATCTTATCCCTACATTTTTGTGATGATTTTGACTTGGAAAATCTTTAGAGTGGAGAATGTGTTGAACTTTAGCAATGTCGAGGCTTCCAATCTGTAAAGCTCCTTCTGTTGGGACTAAAATTGAGCGGGCCTTTATATCTCTCGGTGTAAATTGACATTTTTTTCATTTATATCCAGACCTTCTTCTCAGCATCGCCATACTTACAATCAGACATTATTATTTTTCCTTTCTACATATCAGGGCTTTTTGAAGACGATTCTCCATAAGATGTGTCAGATAGAGATCATAGCGATGCCAGCCTACACACTCAGCATTTTAGCTCTATTACCATTTAAATGAACACAGAGACACCTAGCTCTAACCTTCCACGCTTCTCTCATTCAGACGCTCTCCATCTCACCTCACTGGCCCACAAGCTTTTTGCTGTGAAAGCATTTTCCGTACAGATCCTTGTGTGAGCAAATGCGTATGCGCCGACACATGTGAGACGCGGGGATTTGTGTAAAAGTGATAGATGATTAAAATGGAAAGTAAAAAGAATACAGGCTCCAGCCGAGATGAGTAAAGGAAGGTTACTGGAGTGTGTGAAGCCCTGGAAGTGTGTTTCTGTGACTTACATTTACTCTAGTGCATCAGCTAGTTTTACAAACATAAAAGTCCTCCTGCGAGTGAGTCTTAAAGTACACCTATAGTATGCTTTTTTCCTGGTATTACCTTTCATGTATTGTGTAATGTTGCTGTTTGTGAATGTAAAAGTTTTGCGAAGACTAAAGTTCAGGATACAGGATAAGAATTCTGAACACCCAGAAATGTGTAATCCTTTACAAACCTACATGGGTTTCTTACTAGCTTTTACAATGCCAATCTGTGGTGCTCATTGGTCTTTTGAACACCGTCTACTTAGATTATCAAACACTGTAGTTCAGGCCCGGATGAGTCATGTATGGGCCCACACGGAATCTGTGCACGCAGATTTTTAGCCCATCATTGAGTCTATTTATATAGTTGTGTGTAAATGTGAATATATTTACATTTATTCCATTTTTAAATTAATTTCAGTAATATTACTGACTAATATGAAAACGTTTGTATGATTTACTTACAGTATAGTTTGTAAAGAAATTATTTCTGTCTTTTAGTAGATATATGGTAGATCTATTGTAAGAATGGGTTTTAATCAGAGCGGTTCGAACTATAGTTCTGCCGAATGACTAAAAAGTTATCAGTATTGATGGTAAACAACTGTACATTTCTAGTTAAACCATTCTTCTGCAATCTCTTACCAAAAACGGAAATAAGGGTAGTGCTAATAGCTATGAATGTGGGAGAGTGTTGATATTATGTGATTGTATTGTATTGCAATATGGAGCAATTAAGTGTTGATGTTAACTCAAAAGTAATTCACAAATACTTGAAAATGAAATGATCTATTGACAATAACTTGCTGTGGTTACAACTGAATTAATAACAAAATGAGTGTATAAAATGATCAAATATGAAATGATAAAACATAAGATATAATTGTACCCAGCTTAAATGTAAAATTAAAGTTACCAAAAGTGGAAGGAGAGACACAGGGGGAGGGAGAGAGAGACAAAGAGAGCAGGCCCAGAAGTTAGCCTGATTGCAATAGAGTCTGAGAAGATATACTCCAGAGGAG